>NC_056456.1:18565879-18805879 GCF_018296145.1 Oncorhynchus tshawytscha | reverse complement strand
TTAAGGCTTAACTAAGCTCTGTTTTGACTCGACAGAGGCCTCTGATGACCTCACAGCCCAGAAGAAGCGCCTGAATGATGCAGAGAATAAGAAGAAAGCATTGGAGATGGACCTGCTGGATGCCCAGGCTGAGCTGAACAACATCCAGAGAGGTACAGTGGCTCTTGTAGTAGGAGGACCAGAGGATGTCTGATAGACCATCTCAAATTATGGAAAATGTACTGATCAATGGAAGAGCCAAATATGAGTTATGAGAGTGCTTTGACTTAAGTGTCATCATTGCTAATCCCTCCCTCCCTCTCCCCTCCTTCCCCCTCTCCTCCTTCATTCCATCCCCCCCTCTCCTTCCTCCTTCCCTCCTTAACCCTCTCCTTCCCTCTCTCCTCCTTCATTCCTTCCCACCCTTCTCCCTCCTTACCCCTCTCCTTCCCTCCTTCCCTCTCTCCTCCTTCATTCCTTCCCCCTTCTCCTCCCTCCTTCCCCCTCTCCTCCTTCCCTCTCTCCTCCTCCTTCATTCCTTCCCCCTTCTCCCTCCTTCCCCCTCTCCTCCCTTCCCCCTCTCCTCCCTTCCCCCTCTCCTCCTTCCCTCTCTCCTCCTTCCCTCTCGCCTCTCCTTCTCTCAGATGATATAGGAGACATGCTAGATGAGGCGAAGAGGAAGGCAGCGGCTGCCAATGACACGGCCAGCACCACCATGGACAGACTGAACGCTATCAGAGAGGAAGTGGACAAGTTCAACGTCATGCCCTCTGACTCCAACCTCGGCAGCATCATGGACGATGTGGACAAGTCAGGTGAAGAGTCACTCCACTAACCTGTGTCTGCAAAGGCTGGAGGGAATAGACACCCATAAAGAGGGCTTCCTTGTAAAAAAAGAGATTTCTCTCAATGGAATAAATATGACGTATCTTATTAAAATGGTGTTAACCATGCTTGAACTGCACTGTATGTACTGTGATGATTGTCCACTGCTTTCCTGTTTTGTTCAGGTGTGAAATGGTTAAAAGGTCTAACTCCACTCTCTCCCCCCATCCACAGTGAAGAATCTGTTGAACAGCATCCCGTCTCTGCAGGATAAGATCTCGGAGGTGGAGGAGCTCAGCTCTCAGCTCTCCCCCGTCACCAACGTCTCTGATAACATCAATAGGATCAAGGAGCTCATTGAGCAGGCGAGAGACGCAGCCAATAGGGTACGAATGCACCACCACACACACACACAACTCTATACACACCCTGGGTCCACACCCCACCAGATATACCCACGGTGTATAATCTGTTACCCCTTCCACTGGCCATACAGTCTCTGCAGCAGTGAGTGCTGTTGAGAATTAAGACGTGAATACATGGAGTCAGACTCATTTCAGTTTGAAGGATTGCAGGTTCAGGTCTTGACAGAGCCCTTTGAGGAATTTGATGGACAGTTGTGAATCCCATAAAGGAGAACACTGATTTCTCTTTACACTGCTGGTCCCTTAGTAACCCTGTACAACCTCTCACCTCCTCCTGTCTCCAGATTGTGGTCCCTATGAAGTTCAGTGGGGAGGGCCACGTGGAGCTGCGTCCCCCGTGGGATATTGAAGACCTGAAGGCATACACGTCCCTGTCCCTGTCCCTGCAGAGACCAGAGCTCCCCAGCAGCCGAGGGGACGGAGCACGCAGGCGGAGACAGGCCACCACGATCACAGACACGGGTGACATGTTCATACTCTACCTCGGCAACCAAGACGTGAGTAAACTGGACCTTATACTTCCTATTCTCCTAATGAAAGAAAAAAAATGAATGATATAAATTTGACAGTTTTCTTTTGGTTCAGAAAAGCTCTCCGGCACTTCAGTCAGCATTCTGTGTATATTTCTGTATTGAAATAATGGCACACATACATTTGACAGTTTGCTTGTGGTTGGAAATGCTCGCACTGACTGTCCTCCCCTCTCTCTCTCCCACAGTCGTCTAAAAACTTCATCGGCATGGCCCTGAGGAATAACGTGCTGTTCTGTGTGTACAATCTGGATGGAGAAGAGTACGAGATCAAGACGGACTACATCACTAGGTCTCCCTCTGAGCCTTCCTTCTTTGACAAGGTGGACCTGCGCAGGTAAACCATACCTTCGGCCATTCAAAAGTCTTGGGAAATTAGATTTCAGTGAGTAACCCTGATTTTACCATTGACCTCTTAAAATCTCTCAGAATTTACCAAGACGCAGAAGTGAACCTCACCAAGCTGTTCACATCCAATCAGCCGGACCCACCTCAGATCAGCAGCAAGCAGGGAGAGCTGACCAGGAACCTTCTAAATCTGGACCCTAGTGACATTGTCTTCTATGTCGGGGGCTACCCCTCCAACTTCAGTGTAAGCACCTGACTTCATAACATTTTGGTTTGACATTTTCAGTGACTAACGGAGGTGGCATTACGATTCCCGATTGAAGCGTTTTCAACCTTGTATAACATCTGAAAATGTTGTTTCTATAGCCTCCAGCCTCCCTCAACTACCCCAACTATAAGGGATGCATCGAGCTGTCCACCTTCAATGACAGATTCATCAGCCTGTACAACTTTAAGAATGCTGTCAAGGTCAACCTGGAGACTCCATGCAAGAGGTATAAGCATCAAACAAAGAGATTGGTAGATGCATGTATGTAGTTCTGTCCTTGAGCTGTTCTTGTCTAATGATGTTCTGTATCATGTCATTCTGTATTGTGTTTTGTGTGGACCCCGGAAGGAGTAGCTGCTGCTTTTACAACAGCTAATGGGGATTTATTCAAATACCACCAAGCCGAATGAGGTTTTGATTGGAAATCATGCTCCTGGATCAGAGAACAACAAAGAATAACTGTCCCATAATCAATATTTCTCAGAGTCTTTGTTATACAGTCAATCTCCCCTGTCTATCACTTGACTGATGGACATGTTACGTGGCTGGATTGACTACAAGCCTGCTAAACTGGACACTAAACTTTAGCATAGCGCGATTCGCTCCTATTCAGTTGAATGAAACCTTGGCTTTAGCAGCGTAGCTCTGTGAGCAGCAAAAGTACTCTCCAGTTCTATTTTTGCATTTTCTGTTTTCCCGACCACCCAAATGTAGCTCCCCAGTTAGTCTGGATCAAATCTTGAGTTTTACAGTCAACAACCTTAACCCTTTTCTGATTGAATCCCTCTGTGCCCAGGTATAGCCAACCAGTGGTGTTTGAGTACTTTGAGGGGACTGGTTATGCCAAGGTGTCCACCCAAGGTGTCAAGGTGCCCACTCTCCTCCTGGGCCAGACCATCTCCACTCGCTCAGAGAATGGGCTTTTCCTCTACATTGGAAATGAGGTAGGCTACTTACTCTGCTCACTTTGAAACATTTGGTGTGGTGAAGTTGACGATGTGCCATCGTTCACACCTGAGTAGCTGTCAGTTTGTCCCACTGACTGTGTCGCTTGTTTTCCTCTTTTCGCAGGAGAACTACTACAGTGTGACGTTTGAGAGAGGCTACGTTGTCATCCATAGTAACCTGCTCGGAGAACCAGTACAAAGCGCTACCAAAGTCTTCCCAGTGGTAAGGCAGTTGGCGCTAGATAGATGATATTTAGTTATTTGTAGAACTCACATTGGTTTGCTCAAATAGTTAGATTTTAGATTTTTTTGTTGTTGACCCTTCTCTTTAGAATTCAGACCAAGCAGAAGTGTTGATCATTATTGAGTCTCAAGGAAGCCAAGAGTTGAAGATCCGTGTAGCAGGCAAGGAGGTGGTCAAGTCTAATGTCCAGTACACCCCAGGTGACTTCACAGACTACTACATCGGTGGCGTACCACCAGCCCTGAGAGAAAGGTGGGTGCTTTTCACCTGCTTACTAGGAACATGATGATCATTATGTTTGACGCTACGATGCGAATGGTCAAACTCTGCCCATGTTTACCTGGGTGTTGAGTACGTTGTAAAGCCTTATTGGTAGTATACTGTTTCCTTAACCGTACATCACACCTAAGTCTAAATAAGTCTAAATAACATTGTGTTTGTGTGTTCTCGCTCACAGACACAACATCACCGCCCAGCCACTGAAGGCCTGCATGAACAACATCAAGCTCAACAGCAAGTACCCCACCTTCGAGGAAAAAGTGGGCATCAGCCGGGGCTGTCCCACGGACTTCCTGGTAAGTCTTCACCTTTTTACTACACCTTTTTTCAAACATGGTCAATAACACGGCGCTATATTTTTATTTCTACCACTATAATCTTTACTCACTGGAGACCTAGTTGTACTGTCAGGAAGACATTTCTGTGTGCCTCTACTGCGTATATTGATGCCACCAAGATGCTGTAATTGACTCCGGTCCACTGTTCGTAACCGCATGACAATGTCTCGGTGTTCCAGGCGTCTCGTAAATCAGAGTTTAACGTGGGGAGTTCTCTGTCAGCTGCTCTCGAAGGCTTCAGCCTGGCAAGGGATGTCTCAGTCTCACTGGGATTCAGGAGCTCTGAGAAAAATGGGCTCCTACTGCAGAACACCGAGTCGGTTAGTAGACCACACCACCCCTTTTTCTCGCTCCATATTTCTTTCTTCAACTGTTGTTTTGACATTTGTACAGCAAGTGTGAGTGACCTGACTGTTTGAAACGATCTTTATCCCTACCCGGTTCTCCGACAGAGCGTTGGCGCCATCGAACTTGCCTTGGTCAACGGCTATGTGGTCCTGACGTTCAAAGACACAGCTTGGAAATCTTTGAAATCAAGCAAGCAGTACCAGGACGGCAAATGGCATTACCTGACTGCCACCAGAAGGGTGGCTTCTCAAAGGTAGAACATCAAACATTCAACATAGATTTGATAGAAAGCTATTAAATCCACCATATCGACTTTATCCAGTTTCATGATGGATTGGTGATGACTGAGACTTTTACCATAGACATTATTGTTGTGACGGTACAGCACATACTGGTTATACAGATTGGTAACCACTGACACATATACTGTACATAAGTACTGTCCCGTGTTGCCCTACAGTATCGAGCTGCGGATAGATGACGAGGATGTGACAGGGCAGATAACCTCAAGCTCCTTCAGTTCAAACCCAGACTCTGTGTTCCTGGGGAAAGACACCTTCAAAGGCTGCATCTCCAACCTCTACCTGAGAAGGTAAAGTCACATCACTGTTTACTATTATAATGTCTAACATTAGTCACAACACGGCAGTAGTAATAGTTGTTAGATACAGTACATATGTAGTTATCATAATGGTTGTAGTAGTAGTTTTCTTTAGTCAACCTTTATTTAAGTAGGGAGTTATACTGAGAGCCTCTTGCAAATGAGCCTTGCAGAACACCAAGAAATACACACATCGAATATGAAATACCACCAATAAATAATAACCTAGCCGAACTACTCGAAGTTTATTTTTGTAGGAAAGGTTTCATGTTAACATCCGCGGTGCATTTATAGTTCACATTTCATAGTGCAAAGGTGTCCTGATATTGATATTAGATATTGGTGTTACTGTCCAGGTTTACCACCACCTGAAAGTTGTTGTGTGTGTTGTGTTGCAGACCTAACTTTCTGTACAGAGCAGAGGACCTGAGTCAGTTCAGCTCTACAGGAGATGTGCTGCTGGATAAGTGTAGCTCTGACAGACCTCCACAACTGATGCTCGACCACAACACCTCCAGGAAGGTGAGAAAGAACATTGAACTCAGCTAAGCCCAGTGAACGATGATGAACATACAATAATGACCTACCTGACTGCCGACTACTCTTATAACCACACAACTTGTGACACCAACAGGAAAGCATGTGTTTTTTTGTATGCCATACCCAATCACAATTGTATTCATTTATCCTTGTCCTAATGATGGAAGACTTCAATCCAAGTTTCCAATAACACTATACTATGATTACCTAGGAACAGGCCACTCATCACTTCCCATGCACGTTGTGTTGATAAGTTGTTCTGACTGTGTTTTGCTGCTTTGTTTCCAGAGATGAAGAGAAGGAAGACCTGCCGACTAATGAGGACAAATTGATATTGACATGAGCAATATTAGCATCTCGCACATTGTTTGCACAAGCCCATTGCTATTGTACGTGACTGATGAACACATTACTGCATGGACATCCACATCATCATGACTACTATCATTAAATATAAACTATTAACTATTAAAAATGTTTATTTTATAAGCATCGTTTCACTTTTGATTTGTACACTGTTCTATCTTAAGCATGTTTCACCACAATAAACCACTTATCTGACCAGTGATTCACAAGTATCTATTAACCCACTCATTCACCATCATCAGTCCATCTGGTTGCAGCCAGCCTGCTAAGTCATTTCCTTGTCCCCACTCCCTCTCTGCTTTCCCTATTCACAATGACTTGGACTAATGCATGATCAATAGTCTATACTGAAATACAAGAATGATCATAATATACTATCATAATATTATTATACTATGGAATGACTGAGGGTGTAGAATTGGAACGTTGCACTAGGAAGGGATAATAATAGTTACGGCCTGTGAGTACCTGAAGTGGATACTGGAACGTGGCACAGGGAATGTCGGAGTATTGAATAAATACGCCACATCGTTGTTATGCATAAGCAGTGTTGGAGTTTGTGTGCATCATTGGCATGCGTCTCTTTACTGTATGCTCTCTCAAGCATTTGTACCTGAGGAACAACCTTGGCCTGCGTCCATCCAGATCATTTGATCTCCTGTGGCCTCCTACAATAACTCAATCACGAAATGCACTCGGATTATCCGGCCAACTCTTCCAAGTGAAAATTTACAGTTGTGCTAATCTGTTATTCATTGCATGTCAGGATTACAATGACCAACAATGTTGGTGGGATATTGCATGGTGCAAATTATGAGTGTCTGTTTTGATTGCATGTTTATAAGCCGAAAGTATTCACACCCCTTGACTTTTTCCACATTTTGTTGTGTTAAAGGTGGATTTAATTAATTTAATTGTCATTTTTTTTGTCAACGATCTACACAAAATACTCTTAATGTCAAAGTGGAAGAACACAGTTTATTTTCCACACATTCAACAACAACAAAAAATGAATCTTGATTAGATAACTATTCCATCTCGAGTCAATACATGTTAGAATCACCTTTGGCAGCAATTACAGTCTTTCTGGGTAAGTCTTTAAGAGCTTTGCATACCTGGATTGTACAATATTTGCCCATTATTCTTAGAAATATTCTTCAAGTCCTTTCAAGTTGGTTGTTGATAATTGCTAGACAGCTATGATCAAGTCTTGCCATAGATTTTCAAGCCGATTTAAGTCAAAACTAGCTAATATACACTGCCAAATCTACACTGGAGTTGCTTACTGAGACGACATTTAATGTTCATGAGATGCCTAGTTACAAAACACAAGGCCTTGAGTTTTAGGAAATTTACCTGCTGAAATGTGAATTTGTCTTCAAGTGTCTGTTGGAAAGCAGACTGAACCAAGTTTTACTCTAGAATTTTGCCTGTGCTTAGCTCTAATCTTTTTATTTTTATATTTAAAAAACTCCCTAGTCCTTGCTGATGACAAGCATACCTGTAACATGATGCAGCTACCACCATGCTTGAAAATATGAAGAGTGGTACTCTGTGATATGCTGTGTTGGCTATAACGCTTTTGTATTCAGAACAAAAAGTTAATTTCTTTGCCACTTTTTTGCAGTATTACTTTAGCGTCTTATTGCAAACAGGATGCATGTTTTGGAATATTTGTATTCTGTACAGGCTTCCTTTTCACTAGGTCAATTAGGTTAGTATTGTGGAGTAACTACAATGTTGTTGATCCATCCTCAGTTTCCTCCTATCACAGCCATTAAACTCTTAACTGTTTTAAAATTACCATTGACCTCATGTTGAAAGCCCTGACAGGTTTCCTTCCTCTCCAGCAACTGAGTTAGAAGGGCGCCTGTAACTTTGTAGTGACTGGATGTATTGATACACCATCCAAAATGTAATTAATTTGCTGAAAGAGATTTTCTTTTTTACCTATCTACCAATAGGTGCCCTTCTATGCGAACCATTGGAAAACCTCCCTGTCTTTGTGGTTGAATCTGTGCTTGAAATTCCCTGCTAGACTGAGACCTTAAGGATACTTTTATGTGTGGGGTACAGAGATGGAGTAGTCATTTAAAAATCATGTTAAACACCATTATTCCACATAAACACCGTTATTCCACACAGTGAGTTCATGCAATTTATTATGTGACTTGTTAAGCACATTTTTACTGAGCTTATTTAGGCTTGCCATAACAGAAGTGTTGTTTACTTTTTGACTCATGACATTTCAGCTTTTCATTTATTTTATTTTTTAAATTTGTGAATATTTCTATAAAACTATAATTCCACTTACAGGGTATTGTGTGTAGATCAGTGACACAAAATCTCTATTTAATCCATTTGAAATGATTCCAGCTGTAACACAACAAAATGTGGAAAAAGTCAAGGGGTGTGAATACTTTCTGAAGGCACTGTATTTGTGTATATGCATTTGTATTTATGCAAATACACTAAAGGTAAACAGATATTTTAACGAGTGTACTGAGAACACACAGTTGCACACGCAGAGTCACTTACAGCCGGATTGTCCTCAAAGTATGTCGAATCAACGGCCACCCATACTGGCCCTTCCATCCATTATTTTGTTCTTTCTTTCTTTGAAATACCCCCTATCACACATACTGTACCTAAACTCAAACAAACAACATTAAAGACATATCATGCCTCATTTGATAGAACTGGTATTAGCATGTCATGTTTGTGGAGGAAAGAGAGAGTATTATGAAATAGGCACTTGAACATGGAAACATACAGGTAACTTCCAAAATAAGGGAAATATTTGAGTTGAGGGATACAAAGTACATTGAAAGCAGGTGCTTCCACACAGGAGTGGGTTCTGAGTTAAGCAATTAACATCCCATCATGGTATTTCATGTCTGGGTCCGGGAACTGTAGTGGAGTCGCCAAATGTTCTTTATTATTTATTGTCGTAACAAACAATGAAGAGTACAGAAACGTACATATTTTAAGGTTGCATCATGATTAGGTTTGGGGTGGGGTCGCGAGAAATTCTTGTGGACAAATGGGGTCCCCGCTGAAAAAGTTTGGCTTTGGGTCATGTATGAAAATGACCAGTTGACCATTATTTTGGCTACCATGGCTAGAAGAAGAGATCTCATTGACTTTGAAAGAGGGGCCTCAAAGGGGAATAGGGGGTTTAAAAGATGTGTCTCAGTCACCAGATCTCAACCAAACTGAACACTTATGGGAGATTCTGGAGCGGCGCCCGAGACCGTGTTTTCCACCATCATCAACAGAACACTTTGGAAAATGGTGAAGCATCCCTCCAATAGAGTTCCAGACACTTGTATAATCTATACCAAGGTGCATTGAAGCTGTTCTGGCGGCTCGCAGTGGCCTGTTGAACCCAAAATGGGAGTCATCTTTCTCAGTTTGTAACTCCCAGAGGCTTACAATTGATAACCAAAAGGACTGAGGAATGAGAATGGGCTCATACATGTTTACTATTGAACACTGAGACAAGACCTTGTTCAGTTTGCTGCGTGATTGACTTGAGCTTTAATCATCAAACACAGTGTCATATTTACCATAGCTCTTTATCCTCCAACCATTGTCTTTGCATTTCAGAACCACTTTTCTATTGACTACGGCAAATCCTTCCAGAGTGCCTTGTTGGAGATCGGAAAAACTATTTCCATAAATCCCATGTAATTTAAGCCATTTTCTCTAATATTGAGTTCCTGTGTCTCTGTGCCTGTGTGTGTTGTATAGGGTGGTGGTATGGAGATGTCAGAGGACAGTCTCTCTGTGTGTGCACACTCTGTTCTAGTCAAACATGCCTACCACATTGGGGGCACTGTGAGTAGCCTGAGCTACAGCCTCACTCCCCAGGTGCTCCAGCCCAGGTGAGTAGACACAGACAGACACACACACACACACTCTCTTTCTTTCTCTCCCTGGCCTGACTCCTGTGTCTCTCCACTAGACCTCATTTCTCCCTGGACGTTAGGACCAAGTCTGCCGAGGGCCTGCTGTTCTATGCAGCCACCAGAGGGGGGAGCTCTCACATGGCTCTCTACCTGTCCAAGGGCAGGATCAGGCTGTCAGTAGGCAAGGGGAAGGAGATCTTCAACAGGGAGAAGTACAACGATGGAAGATGGCACTCGGTCCGTGGGTTAAGATCTAAGAAAAATCTATAATCTGTGATGTTGTTTCACATCATATTATTCACAAACTATGATAGTAGTTGATCAATGTTGTGGATTTTGAAAATGTTTCTTTGGAAATATACCAAATCACTGTGTCACTACATTCAGTGACGCATGATTGCACCAAGACTCTGTGGTGTCCCAGGGTCAACATTAAAAAAAACAGTCATCTTAGGTGACCTCATCCTCTGCAGGTAATATTCAGCCTAGAAAAGAAGAGGTTCCGGTTGGTAGTGAACGGTATTAGGGCTCAGGCTGGACAGCTGACCAGTGATGAGGCCACGTCCATGGAACTGATCTGTCCTCTTTACCTGGGAAGTGCTCCTGATTCCTTGAACACAGAACTTAACGTAAGCAACACACGAACACACACACACACACACGCAAACACACATACAGTACAGCATACACTCACCCCAAAATTGTATTGTGTTTTCTCTTTACTTTCAGTGGAAGCTCCTCCCAAAGCAAAGTGTGATTGGCTGTGTGCGTAACTTCAAGATGAATGGCACTCCCATGCCCGAGCCAACCACCAATCATGGAGCTGGCCCCTGCTTTGACGGACAGACACAGAGTGGGGCCTACTTCTCAGGGAGAGGGGCATATGTCATTATTAGTGAGTAGAAAGTTAAATATTGAGATTGGTAATATGGTTCATGATGAAGATGATGATGACAATCACAACAATGATGAGGCTGATGATGATAATGATGTCTGTTCCAGATGATTCCTTTGTGGTGGGCTCCAGCTTTGAGGTGGTGTTTGACATCCGTCCCAGGACTCTGACTGGTGTTCTGCTCCATGTTGGGGACTCCAGCAGGCCTCGCCGTGGGCCCAACACTGGACACCACCTCAGCCTCTACATGCACAGAGGAGAGGTGAGCCTGCCCTGCACTGGGCTGATAAGACTGGGCCTGTCACAGCCCTATTAATAGTGTTTCTCTAGCGCATGGTTGCTAGATTTGACATTTAAAATGTGATTCCAGTTGAGGCTGATTTTAGGCTGAATTTCCTTGCAGACTCGACTGTTGTGCAGTGTTGTGATGCGCATGTGTTTTTCAAGGTGGTGGCATCTGTGAACAACGGAGCTGGTGAATTCAGTGTTTCCGTTCGGCCCAAGCAGCCCTTGTGTGATGGAATGTTCCACAGAGTTGCAGGTACACTTTTGTTATAACATGCCTCTGTCCTACACATGTTATAACTTGCCTCTGTCCTACATGTTATACATAACATGCCTCTGTCCTACACATGTTATAACATGCCTCTGTCCTACACATGTTATAACTTGCCTCTGTCCTACACATGTTATAACTGGCCTCTGTCCTACACATGTTATAACTGGCCTCTGTCCTACACATGTTATAACTGGCCTCTGTCCTACACATGTTATATATAACATGCCTCTGTCCTACATATGTTATAACTTGCCTCTGTCCTACACATGTTACAACTGGCCTCTGTCCTACACATGTTATAACATGCCTCTGTCCTACACATGTTATAACTTGCCTCTGTCCTACACATGTTATAACATGCCTCTGTCCTACACATGTTATAACTTGCCTCTGTCCTACATGTTATACATAACATGCCTCTGTCCTACACATGTTATAACTTGCCTCTGTCCTACATGTTATACATAACGTGCCTCTGTCCTACACATGTTATAACATGCCTCTGTCCTACACATGTTATAACTTGCCTCTGTCCTACACATGCTATAACTGGCCTCTGTCCTACACAAGTTATAACTGGCCTCTGTCCTACACATGTTATAACTGGCCTCTGTCCTACACATGTTATAACTGGCCTCTGTCCTACACATGTTATAACATGCCTCTGTCCTACACATGTTATAACATCCATCTGTCCTACACAAGTTATAACTGGCCTCTGTCCTACACATGTTATAACTGGCCTCTGTCCTACACATGTTATAACTGGCCTCTGTCCTACACATGTTATAACTGGCCTCTGTCCTACACATGTTATAACATGCCTCTGTCCTACACATGTTATAACTTGCCTCTGTCCTACACATGTTATAACTTGCCTCTGTCCTACACATGTTATAACTTGCCTCTGTCCTACACATGTTATAACTTGCCTCTGTCCTACACATGTTATAACTGGCCTCTGTCCTACACTTGTTATAACTTGCCTCTGTCCTACACATGTTATAACTGGCCTCTGTCCTACACATGTTATAACTGGCCTCTGTCCTACACATGTTATAACTTGACTCTGTCCTACACATGTTATAACTTGCCTCTGTCCTACACATGTTATAACTGGCCTCTGTCCTACACATGTTATAACTGGCCTCTGTCCTACACATGTTATAACTGGCCTCTGTCCTACACATGTTATAACTGGCCTCTGTCCTACACATGTTATAACTTGACTCTGTCCTACACATGTTATAACGTGCCTCTGTCCTACACATGTTATAACTTGCCTCTGTCCTACACATGTTATAACTTGCCTCTGTCCTACATGTTATACATAACGTGCCTCTGTCCTACACATGTTATAACATGCCTCTGTCCTACACATGTTATAACTGGCCTCTGTCCTACACATGTTATAACTGGCCTCTGTCCTACACATGTTATAACTGGCCTCTGTCCTACACATGTTATAACTGGCCTCTGTCCTACACATGTTATAACTTGCCTCTGTCCTACACATGTTACAACTGGCCTCTGTCCTACATATGTTATAACTTGACTCTGTCCTACACATGTTATAACTTGACTCTGTCCTACACATGTTATAACTTGCCTCTGTCCTACACATGTTATAACTGGCCTCTGTCCTACACATGTTATAACTTGCCTCTGTCCTACACATGTTATAACTTGCCTCTGTCCTACACATGTTATAACTGGCCTCTGTCCTACACATGTTATAACATGCCTCTGTCCTACACATGTTATAACTTGCCTCTGTCCTACACATGTTATAACTTGCCTCTGTCCTACACATGTTATAACTTGCCTCTGTCCTACATGTTATACATAACATGCCTCTGTCCTACACATGTTATAACTTGCCTCTGTCCTACATGTTATACATAACGTGCCCTCTGTCCTACACATGTTATAACATGCCTCTGTCCTACACATGTTATAACTTGCCTCTGTCCTACACATGCTATAACTGGCCTCTGTCCTACACAAGTTATAACTGGCCTCTGTCCTACACATGTTATAACTGGCCTCTGTCCTACACATGTTATAACTGGCCTCTGTCCTACACATGTTATAACATGCCTCTGTCCTACACATGTTATAACATCCATCTGTCCTACACAAGTTATAACTGGCCTCTGTCCTACACATGCTATAACTGGCCTCTGTCCTACACATGTTATAACTGGCCTCTGTCCTACACATGTTATAACTTGCCTCTGTCCTACACATGTTATAACTGGCCTCTGTCCTACACATGTTATAACTGGCCTCTGTCCTACACATGTTATAACTGGCCTCTGTCCTACACATGTTATAACTTGACTCTGTCCTACACATGTTATAACTGGCCTCTGTCCTACACATGTTATAACTGGCCTCTGTCCTACACATGTTATAACTTGACTCTGTCCTACACATGTTATAACTTGACTCTGTCCTACACATGTTATAACTGGCCTCTGTCCTACACATGTTATAACTGGCCTCTGTCCTACACATGTTATAACTGGCCTCTGTCCTACACATGTTATAACTGGCCTCTGTCCTACACATGTTATAACTGGCCTCTGTCCTACACATGTTATAACTGGCCTCTGTCCTACACATGTTATAACTTGCCTCTGTCCTACATATGTTATAACTTGCCTCTACCCAACTAGCTACAAACACAGTAAGAAGTGTCTTTAATACGTAATTGGTGACGCACATGGGGAATGTGTGTGTGTGTGTTTTTCGCCTCAGTAATCAAGAGGAACAACGTTGTGGAGATGCATGTGGACACTGAGGGCAACCACAAAATAGGACCTCCTTCCTCCTCCCCCACTCTGACCAAAGACCCACTTTATGTGGGCGGCATTCCAGGTTGGTACTTTGAAGGAGAGGTCACTGAATTTACAGATACATTAAAACCCTATCAGGACTGGAGTCCATTGTAATAGAGTACCCCTTGTATTTTGCACAAATAATAACCTATAGATCCCATTGGACAGTGAATGCTGGAGGAATCAAAGTCACAATGAATGTAGACTCCATCATTATTATGCCTCTTGAATACTGTACTGTATCTGTCTCTTCCTTGGGCAGAAACATCCATGCACCCATCCCTCCCAGTCACAGGGTCCTTTGAGGGCTGCATCCAGAACATGAAGATCAATGAGGACCCGATCTCCTTCGAGAGGCTCTCTGGGGTATTCGGGCCACTCAACCTCAGAGAGTGTCCAGCTGGCTGAGTAGAATCTACTCCATGACCACATCCTGGGACCAGATCCACTCTCCACTAGCCGCTGCGTGCAATCTGTTCCAAAAACAGAGAATGTGTATGTATGTGTGAGAGATAGTGTTGAGTGTGTGTGTGAGAGAGAGAGAGAAGTGTGTGTGCATGCGTGGATGTGTGTCACAAGGATAGTAAAACGAGGACCATTTGGACAAGTGGGGGACATTTTGACAGTCCCCGCGAGGAAAAATGCTATTTTAGGCTCAGGGGTTAGGTTTAGGGTTACTATTAGGGTTATAATTAAATTTAGGGTTAGTGGTTACGGTTAGGGTTAAGGTTAGGAGTTAGGTATGGTTTGGGGTTAGGGTTAGATTTAGCGGCTAAGGAAAATAGTATTTTGGATGCGAATCAATTATTTGGTCCCCAAGAGGATAGCAATACGAAACTGAGAGCGAGAGAGATGGGGAAGTTTGGCTCTTTTTACTGGCTCGGATCTTTGACTCCTTCAGTCAAAATAATGAATATTTTGACTCATTTCGTGAAGTCAGTAATGCACAGAACACGCTGGACCCCCTACCTTCGAACCATGAACTGAAAACTCAAAAGTCATAATTCTACAAGCTTCCTGTACACCATTCGTGGCTTATTTGTGACTGAGATTTGTAAACGTGTGCTTTAAATTTTTTTTACATTTGTTGATTGAGAGGCATACAAATAAGATTATTTCTTGATACATTTGAAATTAGGTCTAATTGTGGCCACACCCGGACTATATTGTGAACGACTGTTGGCGTAATGCATTGCTTGACTGCCGTGGGGGGTGATAAGCACAAAGTCGTTTGTGAACTGCAGCCCCCGAAATGATTTGTTCTCGAGTTCTAGTTTGTTAAGCAGAGGCTGTGTAGGTTTTGGTTCTACAAAGCTCTGTCCGTGATAAGTAAGTGGCAATGCCAGAGAAACCTGTATTTGGAGGATTTATAGGTGTAACCGGTGCTGTACTGCACCGCTGTAACTCTGGTTGATTGAGACTATAGACGTGGACTTTGGAGATCAGGTAGTTTTAATCAAGCAGAATTCACTCTCTGCATCTGCATCCAAAAGGAAATAAAACATTTGTAGATCACATATGTTCTGAGAATCGTAGCCTCTTTCTCTCATAGTGCATCACAATGATTTTCGAATACAAAAATTAGTACAGCCTCTCCTTATTATGCATCAACACATAACATATTTTTTACATAGATAAAACCACATGCCTGCACCCAAAAGAAAATAAAACATTTGTGGAGCACATACGGTCTGCGAATCGTCGCCTCTTTCTACAGCAGATGCACAATACAAGGGACTGGGATCATTTGAGGAGCTAGCCATCGTTCACACATACAATAGCCAGCTAATTCCTTAGCTAGCTATTGTAACGGCACAGTCGATAGCGCGCCGGAGCTCGGGCTCGAAGGTCGAGGGTTCGAGACCTGCTCCCTGCTGTTTCATTACTCTATTAACCACATGTTGAATTCAGAATGTTTATATCATCCTAAAAAGTACAATTACATCTTAACAATACCATCCACTTATGAGTAACCTCTAAATATACAACATTATTCATGAACAAAACACTGTATGACTTTGTGCATAAACGAATCAAACTTTTCTGAAGGCGACATAAAAAGCCTGCCTACCTCTCATAGTGCATCAAAATGATTTGAAGCACGCAGGGCAAAACGTAAGTACACACTCCCCTATTCCCAGGATGCAGGCATGCATAACAAATCAACATGACATATTAATATATAAACCTGGTGAAATTCACACAGTACTTGAACAACTGTTACATAGGCATGGATATCCTCCAAACACCGGCTTCGAGGGCTTTATCAATTTTATACAACAGGTTACGACATATTCAAATAACGATTGACATATTTTCATAAATGCGTAATTTTTATTTATTTATTCATACTGTTTCATCCTTCCACAAGATATAGCCCCGACCCAAATCTAGGGTTGCCACCCAATCCGGCTGGTTGTTCATTCTATTGGTTTGGTTGCCAGAGTCGCGACCCAGTCGTTCAGTCTTTTTGTTATGTATCTATGGATGTGACCCAGTCATTCCTTCTAAATGTTCCATTGCCAAACCACAACGTTCTGCTTCGCAGTGCTAGCTGTGACACTAGAGACTCTGGATTCGCGCCCAGGCTCTGTCGCAGCCGGCTTCCGGGTTGGATGAGCGCTGTGGTTGGGTTGTGTTTCGGAGGACAAATGGCTTTCGACCTTCGTGTCTCCCAAGCCCGTACGGGAGTTGTAGCAATGAGACAAGATAGTAACTACTAACAATTGGATACCACGAAATTGGGGAGAAAAGGGGGTAAAATTCAAATAAAATAAATTACGTTTTCAGAGATCCTAGAACGTAAACAGACTTCACTATATTATATCCGATAGGACACCAAATGTGGTCAGAGAGCGACGCCTTCATGGCGATGACACGGATGGTCTTCTCTTGATTGACTGTAACTTTGTCAAATAAGCACCAATGAGGGTCAATCAAAGCTAGCTAGATAGCCAATGAGCTGGGCTTTACGTGAGTATGCGGAAACCCTGTATCTGCTGAAAAAAAAAAATTCATCAGCTGTCCCGCTGGTATCAGACGATCCCTCAGGTGAAGAAGCCGGATGTGGAGGTCCTGGGCTGGAGTGGCTACACAGGGTCTGCGGTTGTGAGGCCGGTTGGATGTACTGCCAAATTCTCTTAAAACAACGTTGGAGGCGGCTTTTGGTAGAGAAATTAACATGAAATGATCTGGCAACAGTTCTGGTGGACATTCCTGCAGTCAGCATGCCAATTGCATGCTCCCTCAAAGCTTAAAACATCTGTGGCATTGTGTTGTGTGGCAAAACTGCACATTTTAGTCTGTCCTTTTATTGTCCCCAGCACAAGGGGCACCTGTGTAATGATCATGCTGTTTAATCAGCTTCTTGATATGTCACACCTGTCAGGTGGATGGATTATCTTGGCAAATGAGAAATGCAGGGATGTACAAATTTGTGCACAATATTTTAGAGAAATAAGCTTTTTGTGTGGATGGAAAATTCCTTGGATCTTTTATTTCAGCTCAAGAAACATGGGACCAACACTTTACATTGCATTTATATTTTTGTTCAGTATAGATATACTGTACCTCAGACTAAGCTTTGTATATAATTTTGTATAATTCTTGATGACCTTTTTCCATTATTAAACACTTTGTTGCAGATGTTGTTTTCACTCTTGACGGTTTCATCAGCTATCATTTACTTTACATGTATGCATTCCTGCCTTTTGACAATGTGCAACCGTTGAATACAATAGCCTGCAGCCCTCAACTCAACTCTGGACCTTGAAGCCAGTACTACTGCATTTTTCATTGTTCCCCTCTAATCAGGGACTGCATTAGACCTGGGACACCAGGGGTGTGCAATGCATTTTTACGTAGAACAGATAACCAGCAGGCTCTGGACCTCCAGTGGTAACCCTGGCCTACAGTATAAAAGCAATATTAGTGTTGCATCTTTTGGATATTAGTCTGTTAATTTTGACATTGCAACGTAGTTGATATATAGAAACTAGGGCATATTTCCCACTCTCTAATATTTTATTAAAAACATATGCTTCATTTTCACATGTGAAATCTTTGATAATATCTAGCGCCTCAACACTATTTTCAACATACTATACGCTCATTGGCTGAATCACTGGCGGCAAGAATACCATCGCATTTCCATTTCCTCTATTATTTGGGAACGCACCCCAACACAGAGCGGAAGACAGACAACGCTGAAGAAAACAATGTAAACCAATGATATTCTTGGAGCTACCTCAAGCACATTTGATGAAATTAAACTATAATTTATGATAAGACCATGCGATAGTGTCAATTGTTAGTTCGAAGTGGGCGGTGAGCTACTGTAGAAGCCCACTGTAGCGGCAGCGAGACGAGGTGCATCGCCTCTCGACCAGTCTAGACTGCCGCTGTCGCTTCCGTTTCTCCGGTGTGTTGTGGTTCGAAAGGCGAAGCGCGCTGCATCGGAACTTGGTTAACTCTTCTTGAGACTTAACATACGGGTTGTGATCGATGGCGGACCCAGAACCATCACAACAACATGAGACGGAACAGATTGACGATGCAGAGTTGGCATTTAAAGGAATAAACATGCTGCTCAACAACGGATTCAAGGAGAGCGATGAACTTTTCAGAAAATACAGGTTAGACGGTGCTGTGCCATAAACAATGAACTTAAAATACTATTTCATTGGTTAATTGATGTGGGGAAGGTTTGAATTCAAAGAGTTATCCTATAAGTATTTAGGCTGTGTAGTTTATTTCCGGGCTTGGTTTATTTTTTCAGATTGAGGAAACCACGTGAAATTGATTAGTAAGGCCTATAGGGTATAAGCCAATTTGAACTGGTGGAAAAAGTACTTGGGTAAAAGTACCTTAATAGAAAATGAACAGTAAAATACTACTTGAGTTAAAGTATTTCGTTTGAAATGTAATTAAGTATCGAAAGTAAATGAAATTGCTAAAACAACTTCAGTATCAAAAGTAAAAGTGAATCATTTCAAAGTCCCTACATTAGGCAAACCAGAAGGCATTTTCTAGATTATTATTATTTTTTTACATTTACGGATAGCCAGGGGCATACTCAGACATAATTTACAAACGAAGCATTTGTGTTTAGTGAGACCGATAGATCAGAGGCAGTAGGATGACCCGGCATGTTCTCTTTATAAGTGCGTGAATTTGACTATTTTATTGTCCTGCTAAGCAATCAACATGTAACGAGTACTTTTGGGTGTCAGGGAAAATGTATGGAGTAGAAAGCACATTACGCGTTTTTAGATAATTGACGTTAACTCTTTTTTTTTCTTTTCATATACGCATATGTTGTAGTTTTTAAACCCTATTTTACATCTATAATTTTTGTGTTGTGCTCGCCATCAGTTGAGACATGCTATTGAATACAGGATGGGTGTCATGTTTTGGCTGATAAATGTACTAAAATGGGTTTACAATTGAAATGTAAACTAACAAATGGTACCACAAAGATGGTTGAAGGTCCGCACAGAATGTTGACTTGAATGGGAATATCTGTTTTAAATTTGACTGTCAATCCTCCTTGGGAAACCTATTGAAATATAGATAAGAGAATAGACATGACCATTTAAGTTGACTTTCGACTGTGGGTGAACCGGTGAAATTCTTTGTGCTAGTAATTAGAAGTAAAAATGTCAATTAAAATGTTAATGATGTACCAGCTAAATTGAAGTGGTCTGAAGGGATAGGTCCATTCTATGAAGTATATTTCTATGTTTGAAATGACAACCACCCTGTATTCAAAAGCATGTTGTCTCAACCTGTGGTTGGCACAACAACAAAAAAACTCAGATGATGTATTCCCAAACTGGGGAAGTAAATGCCGTCGGGGGTACGGCAAATAAAAATGTGATTAACATGTTAAAAACATTTTTGGGGGGAAATAGTGTTTTTTAAAAAAAAACATTTTTTTAACAGTTCATTTATATTTTCCAAAGAAGGAATACATTTGGGCGAGTTTTTTTTCTTTCTCTCGCCTGAGTAGCCTCGTTTCGCAGCCCAAAATAAAATGTAAACCATCTTGCGAAATAACTACACAATGTCAAATACAGGTAGCCTAGTCAAATTAACGTCCACAATGATGCCAAAAAACAACATTTGAGAGTGCTCTGACCCTGGTGCTAGAGGGGGTACGCAGCTGGAGGTTGAATGTTTGAAGGGGTACAGGACTATAAGAAGTTGGAACAACTGAATTATAGTCAAAGCTACAACATATGTGAATATGAAGAGGGAGAAAAAGAGTGTGTATAATAGAGTTAATTGACATTAAAGGTTTAAAAATATATTTTTTAAATAAATAATGAAATAGATTGACAACATTGTTTGTAAGCTTTGAAATGATATAAAACTCAACCTTTTCATTTTCCAGTGATGACATGGATATCTCATGGTATGGTGGGGTATGCAAAATGGTCCAACTAAATGTTTTGGCATTCAGGTCCAAAATGTAACTATCTGACCACTTCTTCCATGGGCAAACATGTATGTAAAGTAATGTTTAAATCAAAAGGGATACTGTCAATGTGATTCAGTGGTGATTTTAGCATGTAAATCTTGGTGGGGCAAAAAAACTAAATGTGGGATGCATGCCAGCAAAGCCACTACACAACACTAAACGATACATTAATTGCACTGTAACGGTGCCAAACGGTGCCCAGAAAGGGCCTTTTCAACCACTCCACAAATTTCCTGTTAACAAACTATAGTTTTGGCAAGTCGGTTAGGACATCTACTTTGTGCATGACACACAGTTTTTCCCAACAATTGTTTACAGGCAGATTATTTCACTTATAATTCACTGTATCACAATTCCAGTGAGTCAGAAGTTTACATACACTAAGTAGACTGTGCCTTTAAACAGCTTGGACAATTCCAGAAAATGTCATGGTTTTAGAAGCTTCTGATAGGCTAATTGACATAATTTGAGTCAATTGGAGGTGTACATGTGGATGTATTTCAAGGCCTACCTTCAAACTCAGTGCCTCGTTGCTTGAGATCAAGAGAAAATCAAAATAAATCAGCCAAAACATCAGAAAAAAATTGTAGACCTTCACAAGTCTGGTTCATCCTTGGGAGCAATTTCCAAACGCCTGAAGGTACCACATTCATCTGTTCAAACAATAGTACGCAAGTTTAAACACCATGGGAACACACAGCCGTCATACCGCTCAGGAAGGAGAAGCGTTCTGTCTCCTAGAGATGAACGTACTTTAGTGCGAAAAGTGCAAATCAATCCCAGAACAACAGCAAAGGACCTTGTGAAGATGCTGGAGGAAACGGGTGCAAAAGTATCTATATCGACATAACCTGAAAGGCCGCACAGAAAGGAAGAAGCCACTGCTCCAAAACCACCATACAAAAGCCAAACCACAGGTTGCAACTGCACATGGGGACAAAGATCATACTTTTTGGAGAAATGTCCTCTGGTCTGATGAAACAAAAATAGAACTGTTTGGTCATAATAACCATCTTTGTGTTTGGAGGAAGAAGGGGGAGGCTTGCAAGCCGAAGAACACCATCCCAACCATGAAGCACGGGGTGGTAGCATCATGTTGTGGGGGTGCTTTGCTGCAGGAGGGACTGGTGCACTTCACAAAATGGATGGCATCGTGAGAAGGAAAATCCTGTGGATATATTGAAGGAACATCTCAAGACATCAGTCAGGAAGTTAAAGCTTGGTCGCAAATGGGTCTTCCAAATGGACAATGACCCCAAGCATACTTCCAAAGTTGTGGCAAAATGGCTTAAGGACAACAAAGTCAAGGTATTGGAGTGGCCATCACAAAGCCCTGACCTCAATTCTATAGAACATTTTATGCGCAGAACTGATAAAGCATGTGCGAGCAAGGAGGCCTACAATCCCGACTCAGTTACACCAGCTCTGTCAGGAGGAATGGGCCACAATTCACCCAACTTATTGTGGGAAGCTTGTGGAAGGCTACCGGAAACCCAAGTTAAACAATTTTAAAGGCAATACTACCAAATACTAATTGAGTGCATGTAAACTTCTGACCCACTGGGAATGTGATGAAAGAAATAAAAGCTGAAATAAATTCTCTACTATTATTCTGATATTTCACATTCTTAAAATAAGGTGGTGATCCTAACTGACATAAGACAGGGAATTTTTACTGGGATTAAAAGTCAGGAATTGTGAAAAACAGAGTTTCTGTCTGTCCGTCCATTCATTTATTATTAGTTTAATGTTTTATATTTGCTGAAAATGTGGGCCTCAAAACAGGTGAGACTTCTGTCACATTTTAGTCACTTTAAACTCCTCCACATTTTTATTGCTATGTATCCTTAGCTGAACCAGATCAGGAGGAGAGTGCCACTGAGGGAATATGTACATCTAATGTCATATTGTGGTCATAACTCTAAAGTGCGAAAGTCAGCCATTACACAGCCGAAATCAGAATTTTTCCGTCACCCCTGCAAGCTTTCTCTCTCTTCCACAACTGTGTCATAGTTTGTAGACACCTCTTTCCCTGCTCGCTGGCTCTATAAAGCTGTTTAATACATTGCTTTGTTTCTCCCTGCAGCTAACTAGCTACAGATCTCTCTTGTATTGTGTGGAGGCCAGGGCCAAAAACATCTCATTTGAATCCATTTTAAATTCAGGCTGTAACACAACAAAATGTGGAAAAAGTCAATAGGTCTGAATACTTTCTGTAGCCACTGTAAATGAAATGTCGGGTTTCCAGGCTACTGGCACTTTATAATGGAGTACAATCAAATCCAATTTTATTTGTCACATGCGCCAAATACAACAGGTGAAATGCTTACTTTTACAAGCCCTTAATCAACAATGCAGTTTTAAGAAAATATTTACTAAATAAACTAACACAATAAAATAACAATAATGAGGCTAAATACTGGGGGTACTGATACCAGGGTAGTTGAGGTGATTTGTCCAGTGCATGTGTAAAGTATTCAGACCCCTTGACTTTTTCCACATTTTGCTACGTTACAGCCTTATTCTAAAATTGATTAAAAACAAATCTGCGTCAATCTACGCACAATACCCCATGGTGACGAAGCAAAAACTATTTTTAGACATTTTGCAAATGTATTAAAAATAAAACGCTGAAATATCACATTTACATAATTATTCAGACCCTTTACTCAGTACTTTCTTGAAGCACCTTTGGTAGTGATTACAGCCTCGAGTCTTCTTGGGTATGACACTACAAGCTTGGCACACCTGTATTTAGAGAGTCTCTCTCATTCTTCTCTGCAGATCATGTCAAGCTCTGTCAGGTTGGATGGGGAGCGTCGCTGCACAGCGATTTCAGGTCTCTCCAGAGATGTTCAATCGGGTTCCGGCTCTGGCTGGGCCACTCAAGGACATTCAGACTTGTCCCGAAGCCACTCTCGCATTGTCTTGGCTGTGTGCTTAGGGTCGTTGTCCTGTTGGAAGGTGAACCTTCACCCCAGTCTGAGAACCTGCACCAGAGTGCTCAGGACTTCATCAAGTATCTGTCTGTACTTTTCTCCGATGATCTTTCCCTTGATCCTGACTTGTCTCTCAGTCCCTGCCACTGAAAACCATCACCACAGTATGCTGCTGCCACCACCATGCTTCACCCTAGGGACAGTACCAGGTTTCCTCCAAACTTGGCATTCAGGCCAAAGAGTTAAATCTTGGTTTCATTAGAACAGAGAATCTTGTTTCTTATGGTCTGAGAGTCCTTTAGGTGCCTTTTGGCAAATTCCAAGCGGGCTGTCATATGCCTTTTACTGCCTTTACATAAAGGCCTGATTGGTGGAGTGCTGCAGCAATTTTTGTCCTTCTCCCATCTCCACAGAGGAACTCTGGTTTCTCGGTCACCTACCTGACCAAGGCCCTTCTCCCCCGATTGCTCAGTTTTGCCGGCAGCCAGCTCTAGGAAGAGTCTTGGTGGTTCCAAATTCTTCCAAAGTTGGAGACCACTGTGTTCTTGGGGACCTTCAATGCTGCAGACATTTTTTTGGTACCCTTTCCCAGATATGTGCCTCGACACTCCTGTCCCGGAGCTCTACAGACAATTCCTTCATCTTCATGGCTTTGTTTTTGCTCTGACATTCACTGTCAACTGAGGACCTTATATAGACAGGTGTGTGCCGTTCCAAATCATGTCCAATCAATTGAATTTACCACAGGTGAAGAAGTTGTAGAAACATCTCAAGGATGATCAATGGGAACACCTGAGCTCAATTTCGAGTCTCATAGCACAGGGTCTGAATACTTGTGTTTTTTAATACATTTTCAAAAATGTCTAAACCTGTTTTCACTTTGTCATTATGGGGTATTGTGTGTAGATTGATGAGGACAAACATTAATCTAATACATTTTAGAATAAAGCTTTAATGAAACAAAATGTGGAAAACAACAAGGGCTCTGAATACTTTCCGAATGCACTGTAGGTAGGGGTGAAGTGACTATGCATAGACTTAACGAGTAGCAGCAGTGTAAAACAAAAGCTGGGGTGTCAATGCAGATAGTCTGGGTGGCCATTTAATGAATTGTTAAGCAGTCTTATGGCTTGGGGGTAGAAGCTGTTAACGAGTCTTTTGGGCCTAAAATGTTCTCTTTTCAAAACTGGTTGAATGACTTTTTACTCTGTAGGCACCTTCTACTTCCACAGGTGAGAGAAATTACTTAGTAAATGACTCACTTGCCTCTAACCAAATACATTTGAATTCTTCTGAATTCTGAATAATTTGGAGCAGGCCATTTTTGGGACTTGAAAGTGAAAAATCCAGAGTAAACGCAACCGGCTTAGTTAGATCCTCAAACACACACAGCTTTGTCTCCTGCTGATACCCCAAATGTCACCTCTCCCACTAATTATGTTGAGCTCTGAGCTGTCATAAGAGATGAAGGGAACTGAATGTTGACACCTTCATCCTCCCATAATTCTATACTGTCATCTTGAATGAAATGTTTAGGATTTAGGCTTCTACATTCTTGGAAGTGAATAACCATCCAGACTTTGAGGCATGAATGCGACGACTATTAAACGTTCTCATGGAGCAGTCTTACGAATCACATTTTAAGTAATTACTTTAGCCCGACTCTGCCGCCTTTTTTGAGCGCTGTCTTCAGACGCTCTGCACAATGAAGAAATCCAGGTGGTATTGCTTGAGGATACCGAAGTTTGACTTGAAACAACTGTACAGCTCTCACCCATCTTCACCTGTCCTGGCTGTCTCTCTTAAGAAACCAACCTGTTTTAGCCTTACTGCAACCATCTCTCTGTCTCCCTCTCTCTTCTAGGACCCACAGTCCACTGATGAGTTTCGGAGCCAGTTTTGTC
The DNA here is from genome assembly GCF_018296145.1 of Oncorhynchus tshawytscha. Lineage (NCBI taxonomy): Eukaryota > Metazoa > Chordata > Actinopteri > Salmoniformes > Salmonidae > Oncorhynchus > Oncorhynchus tshawytscha. The sequence continues at coordinate 18,780,309 of NC_056456.1, read as the reverse complement.
AGCTTCCTGGTGAGTAGGGGTGGAGAGGTCAGAGGAGGTCAACTTCTTACTGAATTACTGTACGTCCCCAAATTCCACTGATATTCTCATTTGATACTCTGCAATGCAGACAATTGGATTCTATTGGAGTGAAGAACAGGAAGAGGTCTGTATTACAGTCTGTTGTGTTGTACGTTTTATTGAATGCCAACCTTTTTTAGTTCAATAGTTGTATTTTCACAGTACATCTCTATTTCATACATAGACCTTGTCATAGTGCATTTGCGGTGCAGATTGACTGAATGAATTGAAGGTCACACAAATAATAGCACACCCGGGATATCCTCAGCACTCATCTGGCTGTGCATCACACACTGCTGGCGGGTGATTCACCAACCTGATATAATTTGGCTCACGGTGGGTTTGAATACTGACAGGGAATAAACTATTTGTGCACGTCTTTGGAAATGATCACGGCAGATGAAATGTTAGTCTGGTAAATCCAGGATGAATACTTGATTGTCTAGCTGTGCTTTTTCATTGTTCTACAGTTGTGGGCAAATATATTGGCATTCTTGCACGTTTCACTATTTCCTCTAAAATAAGATGAAATGTAAAACATGTTTAGTGTTCATACGTGTAATTATTTGATTTACAACTGCAACAGGAGCCCAACGTAGAAATGAATTTGATTTACAACTGCAACAGGAGCCCAACGTAGAAATGAATTTGATTTACAACTGCAACAGGAGCCCAACGTAGAAATGAATTTGATTTACAACTGCAACAGGAGCCCAACGTAGAAATTAATTTGATTTACAACTGCAACAGGAGCCCAACGTAGAAATGAATTTGATTTACAACTGCAACAGGAGCCCAACGTAGAAATTAATTTGATTTACAACTGCAACAGGAGCCCAACGTAGAAATTAATTTGATTTACAACTGCAACAGGAGCCCAACGTAGAAATTAATTTGATTTTGTTTACCCTGTAGTTTCTTACCTGTGGTAATATAAGTTTCAGGTACCTAAGGGGTGAAAAAATGTACTTGTATAGTGCAAGGGTGCCAATATATTTGACCGCGTGTCTGTTGCTGACAGGATAATTGTTTAGCCTACTTTAAAACAATAGTATTGGTACATGTTAAGGCATTACGCCAAGACTACCATACTGTCTAGGTTGAGAGCAATGCCCTAACTGGCACTGTATGAATCTGCCTGTGTGTGTAGAATGCCATGATGACGTTTGAGGAGGAGAAGATGCAGACAGCCTTTGATGACCTCCGAGCCACGGAGAGACTTTGTGAGCGAGACAATGCCGGGGTCATCGAGACGATCAAAAACAAGATCAGGAGGAGTGTAAGTGAAAAGACAATGTGTTCACGCACACCTAATTAACCTCAGAGAAGCTCATACCTGTATGATACATCTCATACATCTCCTCTATCCACACACGCCTGACTTGTCTTGCGGTCTGCCAATGTCAAGTTGATGTCATCTTCTCTCGCAGTGCTGTGTTTGGCCTTGCTACAGATGTATGTTTGGCCTTGCTCTACAATTTAGACGTTGACATCACCGTGCTCTGTGTGTTTGGCCTTCCTCCAGGGCCCCCAGAGGTCAGGGGTGGCTATAGTAGACCGCCTCCAGAGACAGATCCTTGTGGCAGACTGCCAGGTGTACCTCGCTGTCCTCTCCTTCATCAAACAGGAACTGTCAGGTGAGACGCCTCATCACTTCGACCTTGACCTGCGTGTAGGCTTATAGCTGACTGACGGATCGGCTGTGCTGCTACTACTAGACTGAATGACTGCACTGTGTTGTGGTTACTCACTGGTACAGTTAAGAAGATCGTAGGTCTGTTTCAATATCTTGCGTGCTGATTATAATGTATGCTCAATAAGTGATTTGCTGTAATGGGCCTTGGTATCTAGACCATGTCTCTCAGTACTCTAACATCCCGCTGCTTGATGTTAATCATATCTCATGGACTTCCCCTCTCCCAAACCCACCCAGCATACATCAGAGGAGGCTGGATCCTCCGCAAAGCCTGGAAGATGTACAACAAGTGTCACAGCGATATCAGCCAGCTGCAGGATTGCAGCAAGAGGAGGTCCTCCGACCAGCAGGTGTCTCCCTCTCCATCCACTGACCAGGCCAACCACGGCGCGGCCAAGCTCCCAACCCAGAGGACCAACGGGGTGAGCCCGGAGGCCCTAGCCCGACTTAAGGGCTCGGTCAGTTTTGGCTACGGCCTGTTCCACCTGTGCATCTCCATGATACCGCCGCACCTGCTGAAGATCGTCAACCTTCTGGGTTTCCCCGGCGACCGTCACCAGGGGCTGTCCGCCCTTGCGTATGCCAGTGAAAGTAAGGACATGAAGGCCCCCTTAGCTACGTGAGTAGGTGTACCACTACCGACCATGGGGTGTCTGTTTTTTGTTGTTGTCTCTTGTTGGTTTATTTTACTTTATTGACTTGAACTGTGTTTGTGGTCATTGCGGTGTAATAATTTCTCATTCAACATATTTCATATGGACATGGTGACCATGTATTTAGTGATAGAAAATATATGTAGTAATCCTACGTAATGTAGCCTTATACATGGACTAGACAGAGTAGTGTGATTATTTGGGAAGAGAAAAGAACCAGCAAGCCTGAGAGCAGGATGCAGCTTAGCTGGCTCTGAATATTTATTTCTATATTTTTACCTTTATTTAACTAGGCATGTTGGTTAAGAACAAATTCTTATTTACGATGACTGCCTACTGCCAAACCCTAACCCGGACGACGCTGGGCCAATTGTGTTCCGCCCTATGGGACTCCCAATCGTGGCCGGTTGTGATACAACCTGGAATCGAACCAGGACCTCTAGTGACGCCTCTAGCACTGAGATGCAGTTCCTTAGACCGCTGCGCCACTCGGGAGCCCTCGGGAATATCAGTGATTCATATTGAACAGCTTATTTATTACTGTCACCACCATACTGATTAGAAATTCTCTGCTATTTGATTCTGCCCACATATCCACAGCAGGAGGCAGAAGACACAGGGTGTGTCCCACACCCTATTCCTTCCGTAGTGCAATGCATTTGACCAGGACCCGCAGGGCCCAAGTTGTACACTGTATAGGTAATAGGTTGTCATTTGGGATAAAACCACAGCCTTCACCAGACCTGAAACCCATTAGCTCTCTGCCACTCTGCCAGGGGCCAAGATGATCTGCTTTAATAATAGAGAGAAGCTGGCTGAGGCCCCTGTCCTGGTTGAACTTCAAGGCCTTGGCAGAGAACAAAGATTGTATTTATTTTAGGAAGACACATGTTCAACATTTTAAGCTAAGATTAACTTTTTTGTGCCTGAAGGGAAATTTGTCTTGGACTTTCAAGTGCTGTTGCTTCCACATCTAAGCTGCATGCGACGGTTGATTCTGCAGAATATTGATGGATTTTGTTTTCAGCTGACGTATCTGCTGAGTGTGGTAGCAGGCTGTTCAACTCGAAATAGTTAGTTAGTTTTCCTAGCCACCGTGCTTCTACACCTGCATTGCTTGCTGTTTGGGGTTTTAGGCTGGGTTTCTGTACAGCACTTTGAGATATCAGCTGATGTACAAAGGGCTATATAAATAAATTTGATTTGATTTATGTTTACCGACCACTGTGATATGTCTTGGTTTCTCGACTGACTCTCTGAACGCTGATGTTCACCGGTATTCCTCTCACTGTTGTCAATAACAGTGGTTTCTCTCCCCCTGTGGCAGGTTGGCCCTCTTGTGGTACCATACGGTAGTGCAACCCTTTTTTACCCTGGACGGCTCAGACACACAGGCCGGTCTGATGGAGGCGAAGGCTATCCTCCAGAGAAAGGAGCCCGTATACCCTAACTCCTCCCTCTTCATATTCTTCAAGGGCAGGGTGCAGCGTCTGGAGGTAAGCGCCTGGACCATGTTCAGTAGAGAGAAAATGTTTTAAAACACAATTTAAATTAAGTAGTTCAACCTAAATGTCGCCAATAATAACACCTATTTTCTTGTGCTGCAGTGTACACTACTCGACACAACCTAGACAGAAGCAGACAGATACCACAAGGAAACCTGTGTCTACAACTGTGGCTGTAGTGTGTTCCTTGTCCTAATATTCCCCCTCTCCTCAACTCATTCAGTGCCAGATCAACAGTGCAGTGACGTCCTTCCAAAATGCCTTAGAGCTGGCTACAGACCAGAGGGAGATCCAGCATGTTTGTTTGTATGAAATAGGTACTTCCTCACTTCTACCTCAACTCTTAATGTATAGATCACCATTACCTTGTTGTTCCTGAGTGACACTTCATTCTCTCTGCTCTCAGGCTGGTGCAGTATGATGGAGCTGAAGTGCGGTGACGCCTACAAGGCCTTTCAGCGTCTGGCGACCGAGTCACGCTGGTCCCAGTGTTACTACACCTACCTAACTGGAGGTGAGAGGGCAGAGGTTAGAAGTCATGGATTTCGAGGTGGGGTTAGAAGAACGCCCTCTTGTTTTTTTGTTTTTTTTCTTCAAAAGTAAAATAAGTTCCGTAACTGGGAACGCTAACTCACCTGAATGAAAAGCTTCTGAACTATTAGCAATAATGTCTTACATCCTCTGATAACAGTTACATGTTGCTGTTGAGATACCCTGCAGACTCTAACGCCTGGACATCGCTCTGTGTTTGTGGTATAGTGTGCCAGGGAGCGTCAGGAGATCTGGAGGGAGCGGCCGCTGTCTTCAAGGACGTACACAAGCTTCTGAAACGGAACAACAATCAGATAGAACAGTTCTCTATGCAGAGGGTGAGCGTGGGGCTGGCAACAGCACACTTCTATAGATATCCATGTGAACCATGACTTCCAATGAGGAGAAATCCTTTGGCGAGTCACACAGTTTCACGGTGATCTATAGTAATTGTATGGAGGAAAATTGGCAGTTGATTGGGTAGCGAGTAATTGGTAAACGTGCGCTTGTGTGTGTGTAGGCGGAGAGGCTCAGCAAACACGCCCCATCCAGAGAGCTGTGTATCCTGGCTGTGATCGAGGTGCTCTACCTGTGGAAGGCCCTGCCTAACTGCTCCACCGCTAAGCTGCAGACCATGAGCCAAGGTACGCTGTGAAAACGTACAGTAAACACAGACCACATCAACACAAACAAGACAGACCCCTCGTACATAGGGCTGTGGCGTTGAGGACATTTTATCAGCCGGTAACTCATGTTGCTGCCTGTCTCTCGGTAAATGAACGTAAACATTTTCAGCATCTCCAGGCCTCCACGCATACAAGTCGCTGATGAACGCCTTTGAAATATATATATTTTTAAAGTCTGAATCCATTTAATATACACCATCACAATGAATCCATTATTTGTTTTAGGCAGGTCTAATGAAACATGATATGGAGAAAATGTATTTCAGAAGAACAGAATGTCATCTTCTGAGTCGGCCTGTATGTTATCTGGCTATGTGCCATGCCAATGGCAGCCGAAGCTCTAGGCTAGTTTATTTAGCAGACAAGATGTGCTGATAAGTCCCATGCCATTATTTTATATCATATGATTTTTATAGGAAGAAGAATAAAATTGAGCTTAGCTGAATAAAATAGAAAGGATGCTTTTCTCCTCCCCGAACGAGGGCACATATGAAGTGGCTATGTTGAGCATAAAAGTGATCATTTGAAGCGGGTCCTATACGCCAGATTTAGAGAGAAACCTTAGAATGTCTTAGAAATCAAGCCAGAAATGTGCTGTGTGATGCGCTCTGTTCCTTGCCTCAGGCGGCACACGCTGTTCTCTCATGAAGTGATCATATTCTCACCCATCAGACTTTTCTCAATTTAATGTTGGCTTGAAATATATTAGTCATTTTGATTTAGAATGGCCCATTTTATCAAACGGGCAGGGGAAAAAAGACCTGTCATCCATTTGCACTCCCAATAGCGAATGGAGGCTCCTGTGGTTCCTTTATCAAGCATGCCAGGTAGGCTACTCTGGTTCTGCAGCGGAGAAATGTGCTTCATATTAATAGCTGAGAAATAATCATAGTAGCAGCTGGGATCCTCTTTATAGTGGCCACCATCAGAACTCTGCTTTCACTGGGTCGCATATAGAAATGTCTGGGCTTATCAGAACACTTACTTCACTCCACGCATCAACCACTGTTTGCGGAGCAGCCTCTCGCCGGGCGACAGGTGATATTCTGCCCGAACACCCAGTGCTTAATATGGGAAACCTAGTGTAATCTGTGAGGGAACATTTGATCGTAACATATTTTCACAACGAAACGTATTGGATTAAACGGTTGACAAGCCCCTCTGTGCTCTCGAGAAAGGAATGAAGGAGAGCGAGGAGGAGATAGAAACGCACAGTGGTGAGAGATTCTGTAGCTAAATGTTAGCCTATTAATTATGAAGAGAAAAAAAACTGTTTAATTTTGGAGTATAGGCTAGACCAATGATGTAGCAAACTGTGTTTCTGCCGTGCGTAATATGCTGTGTAGGTTATTAACCACTATTTTAATGGCTTTTTTTCAGGCTTGGGCTCATAGGCCTATGCATATACTGTAAGCTCTAATATGCGTATCGTGATCTACATGTCTTAAATGCTTTTAATTAATCTTCACCTTAGAAAGCGCTGTCCATTTTGTTGTTTGGCTTTGAAACGAGATCCACAATGACCATGTTTTCCACTGTTTTGATCTGTTGTTGAACTTCTTTCTTCAAATTGATCATCACAGTGATGTCAAACATTTTCCGTCAAGATAGAACTGCCAAAGGGGGAGGAGTTGCAATCTACTGCAGAGAGAGCCTGCAAAGTTCTGTCATACCTTCTAGGTCTATACCCAAACAGTTTGAACTTCTAATTTTAAAAATGAACCTCTCCAGAAATAAGTCTCTTACTGTTGCCGCCTGCTATCGACCCCCCTCCACTCCAAGCTGTGCCCTGGACACCATTTGTGAATTGATCGCCCCCCATCTAGCTTCAGAGTTCGTTCTGTTAGGTGACCTAAACTGGGATATACTTAACACCCCGGCAGTCCTACAATCTAAGCTAGATGCCCTCAATCTCAAACAAATCATCAAGGAACCCACCAGGTACAACCCTAAATCCGTAAACATGGGCACCTTCATAGACATTATCCTGACCAACTTGCCCTCCAAATACACCTCCGCTGTTTTCAATCAGGATCTCAGCGATCACTGCCTCATTGCCTGTATCTGCTATGGGTCCGCGGTCAAACCACCACCGCTCATCACTGTCAAACACTCCCTAAAACACTTCTGCGAGCAGGCCTTTCTAATCGACCTGGCCCGGGTATCCTGGAAGGATATTGACCTCATCCCGTCAGTCGAGGATGCCTGGTCATTCTTTAAAAGTAATTTCCTCACCATCTTAGATAGGCATGCCCCATTCAAAAAATGCGGGACTAAGAACAGATAAAGCCCATCTTAGATAGGCATGCCCCCTTCACTCCAGACCTGACTGCCCTTGACCAGCACAAAAACATCCTGTGGCGGACTGCCATAGCATTGAATAGTCCCCACGATATGCAACTGTTCAGGGAAGTCAGGAACCAATACATGCAGTCAGTCAGGAAAGCAAAGGCTAGCTTATTCAAGCAGAAATTCGCATCATGTAAGCTCTAACTACCAAAGGTTTGGGACACTGTAAAGTCCATGGAGAACAAGAGCACCTCCTCCCAGCTGCCCACTGCACCGAGGCTAGGTAACACGGTCACCACTGATAAATCCATAATAATTGAAAATTTCAATAAGCATTTCTCAACGGCTGGCCATGCCTTCCTCCTGGCTACTCCAACCCCGGCCAACAGCTTTGCCCCCCCCGCAGCTACTCGCCCAAGCCTCCCCAGCTTCTCCTTCATCCATATCCAGACAGCAGATGTTCTGAAAGAGCTGCAAAACCTGGACCCGTACAAATCAGCTGGGCTAGACAATCTGCAGGCTCTCTTTCTAAAACTATCCGCCGCCATTGTTGCAACCTCTATTACCAGCCTGTTCAACCTCTCATTCGTATCGTCCGAGATCCCTAAAGATTGGAAAGCTGCTTTCTTTAAAGGGGGTGGCACCCTAGACCCAAACTGTTACAGACCCATATCCATCCTGCCCTGCCTGCCTATCTAAAGTCTTTGAAAGCCAAGTTAATAAACAGATCACTGACCATTTCGAATCCCACCGTACCTTCTCCGCTGTGCAATCCGGCTTCCGAGCCGGTCACGGGTGCACCTCAGCCACGCTCAAGGTACTAAACGATATCATAACCGCCATCGATAAAAGACAGTACTGTGCAGCCGTCTTCATCGACCTGTCCAAGGCTTTCGACTCTGTCAATCACCGTATTCTTATCGGCAGACTCAATAGCCTTGGTTTTTCTGACGACTGCCTTGCCTGGTTTGCCAACTACTTTGCAGACAGAGTTCAGTGTTTCAAATCGGAGGGCATGTTGTCCGGACTTCTGGCAGTCTCTATGGGGGTACCACAGGGTTCAATTCTCGGGCCGACTCTTTTCTCTGTATATATCAATGACGTTGCTCTTGCTGCTGATCCACCTCTACGCAGACGACACCATTCTGTATACTTCTGGCCCTTCCTTGGACACTGTGCTAACTAACCTCCAAACAAGCTTCAATGCCATACAACACTCCTTCGGTGGCCTCCAACTGCTCTTAAACGCTAGTAAAACCAAATACATGCTTTTCAACCGTTCGCTACCTGCCCGCCCGACTAGCATCACCACCCTGGACGGTTCCGACCTAGAATATGTGGACAACTATAAATACCTAGGTGTCTGGCTAGACTGTAAACTCTCCTTCCAGACTCTTATTAAACATCTCCAATCCAAAATCAAATCTAGAATCGGCTTTCTATTTCGCAAACAAAGCCTCCTTCACTCACGCCGCCAAACTTACCCTAGTAAAACTGACTATCCTACCGATCCTTGACTTCGGCGTTGTCATCTACAAAATAGCTTCCAGCACTCAGCAAACTGGATGCAGTCTATCACAGTGCCATCTGTGGCACTGTTTTGTTACCAAATCACCTTATACCACCCACCACTGCGACCTGTATGCTCTAGTCGGCTAGCCTTCGTTACATATTCGTCGCCAGATCCACTGGCTCCAGGTCATCTACAAGTCTATGCTAGGTAAAGCTCCGCCTTATCTCAGTTCACTGGTCACAATAACAACACCCACCCGTAGCACACTTTCCAGCAGGTATATCTCACTGATCATCCCCATAGCCAAGACCTAATTTGGCCGCCTTTCCTTCCAGTTCTCTGCTGCCAGTGACTGGAACGAATTGCAAAAATGGCTGAAGTTGGAGACTTTTATTTCCCTCATCAACTTTAAACATCAAATATCTGAGCAGCTAACTAATCACTGCAGCTGTACATAGTCCATCTGTAAATAGCCCACCCAATCTACCTACCTCATCCCCATACTGTTTTTATTTTATTTACTTTTCTGCTCTTTTGCACACCAGTATCTCCATTTGCACATCATCATCTGCTCATTTATCACTCCAGTGTTAATCTGCTAAATTGTAATAATTCGCTCCTACGGCCTATTTATTGCCTACCTCCTCATGCCTTTTGCACACACTGTATATAGACTTTATTTTCTCTACTGTGTCATTGACATGTTTGTTATTGGCTTGTTTATTGTTTACTCCATGTGTAACTCTGTTGTTGTCTGTGCCACACTGCTTTGCTTTATCTTGGCCAGATCGCAGTTGAAAATGAGAACTTGTTCTCAACTAGCCTACCTGGTTAAATAAAGGTGAAATAAATAAATAATAATAAAAAACAAGGTAGTCTAATGGTGCATGGTACTGTTTTTCATGGGATCTGATTTTCTGTGGTATTTGCGTTGATGTCAGAGTGATTAGAGGGACAACAGAGTGCTCAGCACTAGGCCCTTAGAACCTGATGGAGGGACAACAGAGTGCTCAGCACTAGGCCCTTAGAACCTGATGGAGGGACAACATAGTGCTCAGCACTAGGCCCTTAGAACCTGATGGAGGGACAACAGAGTGCTCAGCACTAGGCCCTTAGAACCTGATGGAGGGACAACAGAGTGCTCAGCACTAGGCCCTTAGAACCTGATGGAGGGACAACATAGTGCTGAGCACTAGGCCATTAGGGCCTGATGGAGGGACAACATAGTGCTGAGCACTAGGCCATTAGCGACCTGACGGCCGTTACCAAGTTGGGTACTACAAACGCATCAGCGCCATTCATGTACAGATTGCATTAGGAGGCGATTACCACGACTCAACGGTCCCGTGGAATTTGACTTAATACGGTCTCCGCAATAGCCATGCACATGATCAAACTCCCAGTCCCAACCACCATAGTTGCTGCACATTCAATTATAGCCTATTCTCTTTTGGCTATACAGGACATCACACACACACACACACACACACACACACACACACACACTTCCAGGATCTGCTACAATCTCAGTCAGCGTGGTTATTGTGCTTTCACTGAGTAGTTGTGGTGGTGCCGTGAAAGTGAATTCCTGTGAATCTGGAAGGAAATTCAGTGGGTTGTTTCTGTCTCCTCTTAGTTCTGCAGGAACTAGATGACCTCTCATTTGCTGGCCTGAAAAACCTGCTCCTTGGTGACATACACAGATGTCTCGGCAACATGAACGACTCCATTCAGGTTCTGTCTCCTCACCATATTTATATGTATTGAAAACAAAGTACTCGTAGTATTTACCGACAAATATTAATGTAGCCAGAATAGTGAATGTTTACTACTCTTTATTATGTCATTGAATATTGCAGTGCTTCCATCTGGCTGCCAGAGATGAGATGGGCCATCAAAACAACTCCTATGTGCAGCCCTACTCCATCTACGAGTTAGGCTGCGTCTTACTGGACAGCCCTGAGGTGAGCTGTGCATGTGGTGTATCGCACAACGTGTCAACCCCGAGGAGAGAAAGTGTATGTTGCTTAATGCGGTAGTTGATTGAGATTGTGGTTCTTCTCTTCTCAGTCTGAAGCGAAGGGCAGAGCTCTGATGCTCCAGGCCAAGGTACAGTAGAACTTCACTTCTACAGTATGGGCCAAGAGTGTATCCTCGTTTTTGAAAACGTGTAGCTTTCAGCTGCAGTATTTGGAATGATCAATCAAGTCTGACAGTCATTCATAATATGCATTTTATATTATTTGATATTTCCTTACCGGTATGTGCACGTGTGAATATTTCTATGTGATGCAGTAATGTCGTGTGTGTGTTTGTACAGGAGAACTATGCTGGCTATGACTTTGAGAACAGGCTCCATGTGCGCATTCATTCAGCTCTGGCTTCCATGAGAGAGGAGGTGACCCCACCCTGACCGCACCCTTTCTCTACCATACATCCACCCTAGCTTGTGTTGGGGGTAGGAGGAGCAGGAAACGGGTCCCTTTAGAGAAGCCATCTTGACCTCCACAGCACTGTGATGGTTCACTGCATTGTGTTTTTCAGTAGACTTGTGTTTTTATAATGAATGTGCCATCAAGTTTGCAATGTATAGTTTACAGTAAGAGTTTCCTGGAGCGATAATGCAGGAATAGTTAAGACTACTGGAGTGTATTAGTGTGTTTTCAACCAGATCAAATATGTACAGTAGTTGCAGCTGGGAGTTAAATGCAACTTTTTACCAGGGAAACGTGTCTTTTTGGGGGAAAATCTATTTAAATTGTACAATCACATCTTTATTCTTTCCCATGTGTTGGGAAAAGGTTCAGATACAGAACTGGGTATGCCATTGGGTAAGCCACACTCATTATAAATTAAGCCGTGCCTAGGTTGCTGCCAGATTATGACCTGAATGTCCAAAGTCCTGTTGCTGTTACAGTAGTAGACCATTTGAATGCACAAATCCTATGCTACTACTCATCACGTGGCCTTGTGGCACTGTAAATTGGGGAGATTTTTTTAATTGTTTTAAAGTTAATTTCCTGCAATTCTACACATTTTGCCATGGGTTGCAGAGAACATTCTGCAGTTTTAAAGGCCCAGTGCAGTCAACATTTTTATTTTCCTGTGTTTTATATATATTTCTACACTGGGAGGTTGGAATAAGGTTGACTAACGTCTCTTCACAATCCTCAAGTCAAGAACAGACTATGGGAGGCGCACAGTACTACATGGGGCCATGGCTACATGGAACTCTTTTCCACATCGGGTAACTGATGCAGTAGAATCCCCAAAAAATACACTGTATGGAACAGCGGGGACTGTGAAGAGACACACACACACACAGGCACACATACACATGATAAGGCATGCCCTCTACACACCTACAGATGGATGTTGTATTAGATGTGATAGTAGAGTAGTAGCCTGAGGGAACACACTTAATGTGTTGTGAAAGGTTTTATTAAATGTAATATTTTAAATTGTATATAAAATGAATGTTGAATGTTTTTGGACCCCAGCAAGGCAGCAGCTAATGGGGATCCTTAATACAAATAATACTGTGAACATGAAGATGATGATAATGATGATGATGATACCCTTTTAGTGTAAGAGCTGTTTGAGTTTTTGGCCTTCCATGGTTACCTCACCATGCGGTAAATGAGTTAATAAACTAATAAGAAAGGGTTCCAAATCTGCCAATAACAGCTCATGGTCAGATTTCCCCTCCCCACTCAGACCACTCCCAGACAGTACTAATGAAGTTCTTTCTTGACAAATTGCTCTTTAAGGAGCAATTTTGGTTTCTTTTTGGCCATTTTTAATTTAAAACAATCACAGTAAGGTACTTATTTGTTACCCAGAAATTATTTGATATTGAGATTAAAAATGGCTGCAATGGATATTTTTAAAGCAAGTTTTCTGAAATTCTACACATTTTGCCATGGGGCGGTGAGAACTTTGCAATTGTAGGGGGGAAAAAATCAGTTTTACAGCTAATTTCCTGCAATTCTACTGATTTTTGCCGTGGGGTGGAGTGACATTTTTGCAGTTTTAAAGCTAATTTCCTGGAATTCTATATATTTTGTAATGACTTATGTCATGTTAATATAATATCTGAGTGAGAATGACTAACAAAATCATTGTGTGCCCCCCTGGAGGTCAGGGCCCCTGGGCATGTGCCTGGTCGCTATTCGGACAGGTTTAGATAGCTGGCTAGACTAACAAGCAATAATTTAGCGACTGGAAGTGACCTACATAACGAGAACAATTGCTGATGCACAATGACATTTCCAAATTGAACGTGGTGTATTCTATTATTCTTACTCTCAATAGTAAGTTGAGACCCTGACTGAGTTCTTGAAAAAAAATATACAGTGCCTTCATAAAGTATCAACACCCCTTGAACATATTTTGTTGTTATATAGCCTGAATTCAAAATTAATTAGCTGAGATTTTTAATTTAATTTATCTTTTTTTCTAATTTATTGAAAATTAAATATAGAATTTCCACAAGTATTTCCACCCCTGAGACAATGCATGTTAGAATCACCTTTGGCAGTGATTACAGAGTCTTTCTGGGTAAATCTCCAAGAGCTTTGGACACCTGGATTGTACAATATTTGCACATTATTCTTTAAAAAATGTTTGAGCTCTATCAAGTTGGTTGTTGATCATTGCTAGACAGGCATTTTCAAGTCTTCCCATAGATTGTCGAGCGGATTTAAGTCAAAACTGCAACTAGGCCACTCAGAAACATTCAATGTCGTCTTGGTTAGCAACTCCAGTGTATATTTGGCCTTGTTTTAGGTAATTGTCCTGATGAAAGGTGAATTTGTCTCCCAGTGTCTGTTGGATAGCAGACTGAACCAGGTTTTCCTCTAGGATTTAGCCTGTGCTTAGCTCTATTCAGTTTATTTTTATCCTAAAAAAACTCCATAGTTCTTGATGAGGAAAAGCATAAGCATAACATAATGTAGCCACCACCATGCCTGAAAATATGAAGAGTGGTACTAAGTGATGTAGTGGTGTTGGATTTGCCCCAAACATAACGCTTTGTATTCAGGACATGCATGTTTAGGAATATAAATTTAAAAAATCTGTACAGGCTTCCTTATTTTCACTAGTATTGTGGAGTAAGTACAATGTTGATCCATCCTCAGTTTTCTCTTATCACAGCCATTGAACTCTGTAACAGGTTTAATATCACCATTGGCCTCATGGTGAAATCCCTGAGCGGTTTTATTCCTCTCCGGCAACTGAGTTAGGAAGGACACCTGCATCTATGTAGTTACTGGGTATATTGATGCACTATCCAAAGTGTAATTAATAACTTCACAATGCTCAAAGGGATATTCAAAGAGTTATTTTTTTATTTATTTTTTACCCCTGTACCAATAGGTCCACTTAGCGAGACATTGGAGACCCTCCTTGGACTTTGGTTGAATCTGTGTTTGAAATGCACTGCTCAGCTGAGGGACCTTACAGATAATTGAATGTGTGGTGTACAGAAATTAGGTAGTCATTAAAGAATCATGTTAAACACTATTATTGCACACAGAGTCCATACAACTTATGTGACTTGTTAACCAATTTTTTAAATCCTGATCTTATTCTGGCTTTCCATAATAGAGTGAATACTTATTGACTCGAGGCAGTTCAGGTTTTCATTTCTAAAAACATCATTCCACTTTGACATTATGGGGTATTGTGTGTAGGTCAGTGACACAAAATCTAAGTTTAATCCATTTTAAATTCGGGCTATAACTCGACAAAATGTGAAAAATAGGTGTGAACTTTCTGAAGGCACTATTTATTTTGGGGGGGTCTGGGGCCCCCTGGCTGACAGGTGCCCTAAGCGACTGCTTATGTCTCTTATGCCTGGAACCGGTCCTGTTGATGGTCATTGGCTGATTTTCTCAAACTAAAATATGTTACAACATTGTTACTAGTTTTTAATCAGTGTATTGATATTTAAAGGGAAACATACAAATAGGTTTGTATCAGTGTACTTTAATTCAATATTACTAGATATATGACATTTTCCTTTTGGCACTTACTTGTGGGTACAACATGCACACTGTAGGTCTACTCTGCTGTATTTTTATAAACTGAAAACTGGTTTTCTTGTGTTGAATAGGGGTTTTCTTGTACGTGTATATTTTAAACCGATGGTCATGTTATTTCCTTGATGTGTTTAAGATGCATGTACTGTTTGTAACCTTGTGATTTATTTATGATTTTTTGGGGGAAAGTGACAATGCACATCAATTAGTTTTCATCTGTAGACTACTTTTGTCCCTGGGCAGATATATACAAACATTTAGCTTCACAAACATTTCACATAAAACATTTAAAAAGACAGGCCTACAGTTAGCTATTAAAAATATTGACTAGTCAGACTATTACTCTGTTCCAGCTGGCTGATAGGCATTAGATTGCTACTGTTTGGCATCGCACAGATCATTTCCGACTATTTGTCTCAATCAATGGAAGAAGATTTCAAATAGATTAATGGAGAAAATATTGATTTAATTTAATAAACACTTTCTAAATTCAAATGAACCCCCTGCAACTAGACATGGACGTTTAGAAGACATTGGTTGTCTTCCAAGTCGTGAATTGAGGAGTATTGCCAAGTTAATTCTTCGGGATCGATGTCCCTTCCACCGGACGGTTGAGCTAACGTGGGCTAATGCGATTAGCATGAGGTTGTAACTAACAAGAAATCTGATAGTGGCAGAAAGCTTAAATTCTTGTTCATCTAACAGCACTGCCCAATTTACAGTAGCCATTACAGTGAAATGATACCATGCTGTTTGAGGAGAGTGCCCAATTTTGAACAAAGTTATTAATAAACAAATTAGGCATATTTGGGCAGTCCTGATACAACATTTTGAACAGAAATGCAGTGGTTCATTGGATCAGTCTAAAACTTTGCACCTGCACTGCTGCCATCTCGTGGCCCAAATCTAAATTGCACCTGGGCAGGAATAACGATGGTAATGGCCTTTCTCTTGCATTTCAAAGATGATGGTACAAAAAAAATACAAAAGAACGGTTGTTCTTTTTCTTTGTATTATCTTTTACCAGATCAATTGTGTTATATTCTCCTACATTCCTTTCAAATGGTACCAAGAATATGCATATTCTTGCTTCAGGTCCTGAGCTACAGGCAGTTAGATTTGGGTATGTCATTTTAGGTGAAAATTGACAAAAAGGGGGCGGATCCTTAAGTTTGGTCGAAAACTCTGTGCTATGCCAAACAGTAAACTACTTGTAACTACGAATGGAGCATTGAATAGCATCGAATAGCCCGTTACAGTTTGTTAGCTAGCCTACAGATCCTTTACAGTTAAAAGTTAAATACACCTTTGTCGCACTAAGCCAATAGTGATGGGAATTTCCGTTATATACTGTCAGATGAGCTATCTGGTAGTTGGATCAAATGCTACACAGTAGCAGGCCAACTGTACGTGTGCGTGACAACATTATTTCGCAGCACCAATACACCCGCCATTATGACGCAATTATTGAGTGATCATGTTATCGCTAGTAGCCTTCATTACTGCTCTCAGCGCATTGGACAATTATTGGAGTCCATCAATAATGCATTGGACGAGCGCGTTCATTACATTTAGTCAGTAAATAAATATTTGAACGAGTTTACTCTTGTGATTTGGAATTTCGTGCGTCTACGCTTGTGTTCATAAGCAGCAAGATGCCTTATCCACATAGAGTGGTGAATATTCCCACGGGATTCAAGGATTTGCTTGAGGGAGTGAGCAAGGCTGTGGTGAAGTATCAACCGGAGAGTATCCCCGCCTTCGCAGCGGGCTTCTTCAATGCGCTTCTTATCTTCAGAGACGGTAGGCAATGCTGTGCCTGAATCCCCTGTAGTAGACTACACTAGACTGATGCATGTTAATAGTTCTAGACACCTTTTGTTAATTGACCTAATCACGTTGCATTGTGTTTCACAGAGAAGCCAGGCATGCCTATCCATGAGCTTATTAAAGAATTCAGGGCTACAAAAGGCTCTCATTGTAAGTTACTTAATTTTTCTCATCTCTGTTTGTTGTTTAACAAAACTGGCCAATCAATTCTCATCCTATTGGTTGTTGTTTTCATATTGTAAATCATAATGTGCACTTTTGCTTGTTTGCAGTCTACAGGAAGAAGAATAAAGCTGTACAACCACAAGTACAGCCGCAGGTCACTGTCCAAGGTCCTGAAAGGTCCCCCCATCCCAAGCCAATCCCGGAGTGGGAGGCAGGCCCATTGCTAATGGAAGCTAGATGTGAGGATGTCAGGGAGCCTTTCTCCTTCATCTCTAGTGACCAGCCCTGCAGCAGCCGAGACATCCAGGCTATGGATGCAGTGGCAGGAGCTTCTACTGACGGTGGCCAGAACGAGTGTGGCCTGCAGGTCTCTGCCACCACCATCACACTATCCCCAGGGCCCATCCCAGCAGACATTGCCCAGGGCCTGGCCCTGTACCGGCGCAAGATTGACCTAGAGTCGTCCCCCCGGGACTCTCCTCCACTCGGGGCTTCCGCCAACAACTCCTGTGCGCGTGTCCGTTCGGCCCTCTTCGAGCGGGTCTCCTTCAGCGAGATCAGCCAGGAGTTGGATGCGGTGCTGATCCGCACTGGCGTGCTCCCATCAGAGTCCCTGATCATCGTGCAGACAGAGCATGTACCCAAGATGATTGTGTTCCAGGCTCATCCCCTATTGGTTGAGAACGCAGCAGTGGTTCCACCTCCGTGTGACGTCCCTGTCAGGTATAAGTGCAGCTGTGCCTCAATGGTGGGCGCCCTCGAAGACGTGGTGGCACCATTGGAGATGGCCGGTGCATCTCAGCCTAGCTATCCCATCTGTGAGAGAGCAGGTCCCGTGGTGGCGAGACCAGCTGCTATGGTCGCTGAGCCTGAGGAGTCTCCAGCCCTTGGAGACAAGGTTGTACCCCTTGAGGTCCACTCTGCACCAGTCAAACCCCAGGAGATGACACCCTCAAGGCACTCCATCCCAGTTGGAACACTGGAGCTCCCTGTTTCAGCCCCTGCTGTGTCTGACTCCCCTGCTGTGTCTGACTCCCCTGCTGTGTCTGACTCCCCTGCTGTGTCTGACTCCCCTGCTGTGTCTGACTCCCCTGCTGTGTCTGACTCCCCTGCTGTGTCTGACTCCCCTGCTGTGTCTGACTCCCCTGCTATGTCTGACTCCCCTGCTATGGCTGTCCAAGAGGCGCAGATTAGTTTGACCGATCGTCCTCTCTCAGTCATCCTACACTCCCTCTCTGGTGCAACTTCACCATCCGAGACAGCAGAGGATGTGATGCTGGTTCCTATGGTAGTGTCCCCTCCTGAATCAGTCAAAAGGGTGGTGAGAGAGTCCTCTGATCTTCTGTGTCCTCTTCCTGCAGCGACATTGGAGACTGAGTCTGTTAGTGGGATTTGTCCCCCTCCTTCTCCAGTGACTGTGGAGATCCAGTCTTCCATTCTGGCTTCTCCCCTTACTGCTGCAACCGTGGAGACAGAATCCTCCAATCAAATTTGTCCTTCTTCTGTGGTCAGCGTGGAGACTGAATTGGCCGATATGCTATCTCCTTCTGCTGCAGAGACAGTGGAGGCCGAATCTTCTGTTTTGACCTGCCCCCATACTGCAGTGACCCTCGACTTTGTGGCCCCTGTTTCTGTGTACCTTCCTGTTGTGGCACCAGAAGAGACCGGTGTCCCCAGTGTGAAGCTCCCAGCTCCCGTGCCTGCCTTGACAGAGGAAACTCAGTGCCAGTCTGCTTCACCATGCCTACCCACCCTCACGGCCGCAGGAGAGTCCAGAACCCCCTTCTTGGTCTACCTCCCACTGCCTGCTCCAGAGCTGGCTAAGACCCCTGGTCTGTTGTGCCAACTCGGCCTGGGACCAGAGGAAGCCAAGAGCTTCCCTTTCCTGTGTCTCCCTATTTCTGACATCCCCAGGACCCCAAGTCTTGTGACTGCCAGCCTGGCTCCAGCTCAGACTGCGGCTGTGGCTCCTGCTGCTGCTCCGGATTTACCAAGGACCAACCTCCCTGGAGTGACAGATATCCCCAGGACCCTGAGTTATGTGGCGGCTGGAGCTCAGGAGCTACCACGGCTCCAGAGCTATGCGGCTAACACCGCTGAAGTCCAGGATCCACCGAGGACCCCCAGCTATCTGGCTAACACCCCTGGAGTTCAGGAAATACCACACAACCCCAGCTATCTGAAAAACTCAGCTGTCTTCCAAGATATGTGCTATATGTGCCCCTCTGTTACCGCCTCCAATCTGTCCAGGAACAATAGCTTTGTGCACTCTCCGGCTGCCATGGCTCCACAGCAGCTGATTAGGGGCCCGTGTATGATGTCTCTGTACCCCCAGGGAGGGCCTGTGATGGGCCACTGTACCCACTCCCCAGGACAGTGTCCTGCGTCTCTGCAGCAGCAGGCTGACATGGCTCCGCTCACCCACGGACAGCAGACCAACACCAACTTCATGCCCATTTGTTCTCAAGGGCCAAGTAAGATATTTACATGTATTCATTTCACGTTCAAACCATTGCACTGAAGTCAATAGATTTTAGATTTTGTTGTGAAATTAGCTGTAGATTTGTTGGTTCATAGCTGTGAACTTGGAAAAGGAATCCGCATAAGGGGAAACTGTCCACCTCAGCACCATTGTTATTGTTGTGGTTTTGTGGACGGTGATTTGCGTTGAGCAGTGCAAAATAAAATAATTGCAGTACATATTCTGCTGTTCTATTGCGCTTACAATGTCTGAGGGGGAAAAACTGTTTGTTGTTGTAATATCCCAAAAGGACGTGGCAGTTTCACCATTAAGGATTCCAGCTTTAATTCATCTATAGGTTTTACCTTTACATTACAGACATAATATACTGTGGGATTTTTGTGAGACTACCATCATGCCTTATAATTTTCTTCTCCCCCTCTATCTCATCAGGCCTGTGTAGCTGCCTCGGCAGAACTGGCAGCCACTGGCGCCTCTGTCACCTGACGCGACCCGAGTCCCAGGGCAGGGTGGGCGGCATGATCTGCCCCTACCAGAACTCCCAGACCATGATGCACTGCAACAGCCTGGATCACATGGCCAACATCCCCATGTACCAGGACTGTGGCCACTACTCTAGCAGCTGCCACCTGCTGCCACCGTGCTCCCAGTCGTCCCACGGCAGCCTGCACACGCACCACGTGGCCGAGCCCCGTTGCTCTGCTCACAACCTGGGCACCTCCTTCGTCCAGCCCCAGAACTGCTCCTCCGACCCTCTCTTCCACTACCCCCAGCAGTACCACCTGGTGGCCACCCCCTCCCAGGAGAGGCAGCAGGCCCTGTGCCCTCTCCAGTGCCCACTGCTGCAGCAGCGCCACAGCTCCCTGCTCTTCTGTGGGCACCAGGGGGAGCTGAGCAGGCTGGGCTCCTCCAGCTGTGTCCCTGCCACCAACCAGAGACAGAACCAGGGAGGGGTGGAGCAGAAGAACAACAACCCCAGCTGCGTATCGCTTCATAACAAAAGATTAGACACGAGCGCAAACAACAATCAAGGTAGCTAAACATGTTGCCACTATGAAATGTATGGTTGTGTTTTAGATTTCACTTGGACTTTTTTGTTTATTTCTGGATGAATGTCAGGGCTAGCATCCATGCCTACCATGTGGTTATTATTAAAAGTTGAACATATGGCATTAAGTGGTTGAAGAAGCTATGTGTTTTGATGTTATAGATGAAACTATGCTCTCTCTTTTTCTTGTCACAGGCTGCGTCATGAACTGCAATCCCCAGGGCAACTAATCCCGTCTTCACATGAGAAGGACCTTATTTTTGCAGTTGCCAATGTCTCTTTTGCATTCTTTTAAACTGATAATGAGGAATAAATATACTTACATTGCATGAATTTCGATAGTGCACAAACCCTCAATCAATCACTACAAAAACATACAACTTAAGGTAATTGCAGCTATGTAAAGGCAGTAGATGGAGGGTAAACTTCCACATTGATACAAAAGTTTGACAAAGATTCGGTATTGGGCTGTTTAAAGCTAGAATCCTTAGTCGCTACATCAATTTTTGAACTATAACTTATAAATCCCTCTTGAGCTTAGTTCAACTGTCGTACCCCATCAGAAACCAAAATATAAGCTTGTTTTACTCCAATGTTTGTAAACAATGTAAACAAACACTTTATACCCTCCAAACATGGTTCAAACTATAATTTTGATATCACTGATGGTCAGTCCTTACGTCAATGGCTCTGTCTATGAATTTGAGAGAGGCATGGAGAAATGTAACCAATCTCTCAACTTTTTTACCAAAACAGTGGCGAGGTGTCACTTTGTTCTATTTTTAAACTAAGGATTCTAGCTTTAGGACCACTGTTTCTATGGAATGAATAGAACCATTGCAACACTCACAAAATGAGTCATAATGTCACATTCATGTTGCATAGTAACAGATTCCATGGGTGGAAGTGTGAGTTAAAAAAAAAAGAAATACAAAATCACCATCAACCTTTAAAATCTGGCTTAGACAGTCTGGACTGACTTGGACTGAGCCTAAGGCCATGTCATCCTTTTAACATCTGCTCAGTTACTCGTCAGAACTCAAAATGACCTGTTCGCCAGGTCGTTATGACATAGTTGCATGGGGTAAGGAATGCATTAAATAGAAAAGCTCAATTAGCTTGCAGGTAATGTTAGCTATTATACATGTTGTTTGTTTTCCTGCTATTGAAGCTCATCACAACATTATTTGACTATCTAATGAGAAGAAGTTAGAGCAACTACACCATCATATTTAAAAAGTATAACAATAGAGTAGACAGAAAGTGATACGTTGTTACTTTTGGCTATGTTGTGGTGGATGAGCTAAACAATGGAACATGGCCCGTGTCTGTCGATTGCCACCAACAACAACAGGCAAAACTCTCTATGGAAGTGCCCACTACCAGTTACCAACACCAACAACAAGCAAAACTCTCTATGGAAGTGCCCACTACCAGTTACCAACACCAACAACAAGCAACACTGTCATCACCAGTGCCTACTGCCAGTCCAATGAAAAGGGATTTCAACTCTACAGTCTGACCTTCAACCCCCACTGAGCCAAAGTACAGTCCACTCAATCCAACTGGGACAACAGCTGGTTCAGAACCAAAGGAGAGAGTCATATCTCCCCAAACATGACAGCAGAGAAAATAAATAAAGAGGTCAAATCGAACTCAACCTAAAAAATGGAATCATCAAGGAAATGTGTGGGGTAAAGATCCCGAATCTCCTAATTTACCCCCGGCAAAATTAGCTATTGTTTATTTCACACTATGTTGAAGTAAAAATCAGTGTTTAACACTTTTAAGGACGTCAACCCCAACTCATCTTCATGTCATCTTAACCAATCAACTGCATTACTGTTAAATACTTTTACTATGAAGCGAAAACCGCCAAATATTTCCAAATCGGACTTAAGTAACCACATTGTGGGCCTGTTGCAATACATAAATCATAAGTCACTGTCACTAGCCGACTACCACCCAGTTACTCCACCATGCACCTTAGAGGCTGCTGCCCTATATACATAGTCATGGAAAACTGGTCACTTTAATCATGTTTACATACTGTTTATTTGCATTCATTTTTTATTGAATATTTAAAATATACAATATACTTGCAGTGAAGCCGCTCAACAACTACATCACATTTAGTCATCTAACAGCCTCCCATCCGGAGTGACACACAGACACAACCAGGGTTTACATACTGTTTAACCCCC
The DNA here is from genome assembly GCF_018296145.1 of Oncorhynchus tshawytscha. NCBI lineage: Eukaryota > Metazoa > Chordata > Actinopteri > Salmoniformes > Salmonidae > Oncorhynchus > Oncorhynchus tshawytscha. The sequence goes on along the minus strand of NC_056456.1, from coordinate 18,757,603 downwards.
TTCATATGTACAGTGTATACTGTATTCTAGTCAAAACCTATCCAATTGAACTATTGCTGTACATACAGCACATTCGGAAAGTATTCAGACCTCTTGACTTTTTCCACATTTTGTTACGTTACAGCCTTATTCTAAAATGGATGAAATGTTTTTCTCCCCTCGTCAATCTACAAATAATACCCCATAATGACAGACCAAAAACAGGTTTAGACAAAACTGAAATATCTCATTTAAATAAGTATTCAGACCCTTCACATCGTACTTTGTTGAAGCCTCTTTGGCAGCGATTACAGGCTTGAGTCTTCTTTGATAGGACGCTACACGCTTGGCACACCTGTATTTGTGGAGTTTCTCCCATTCTCCTCTACAGATCCTCTCATGATCTGTCAGGCTTGATGGGGAGATATTTTCAGGTCTCTCCAGAGATGTTCGATTGGGTTCAAGTCCGGGCTCTGTTTGGACCACTCAAGGACATTAAGAGACTTGTCCTAAAGCCACTCCTGCGTTGTCTTGGCTGTGTGCTTAGGGTCCTTGTCCTGTTGGAAGGTGAACCTTCACCCCAGTATGAGGTCCTGAGCGCTCTGGAGCAGGTTTTCATTAAGGGTCTCTGTACTTTGCTCCGTTCATCTTTCCCTCGATCCTGACTAGTCTCCCAGTCCCTGCCGCTGAAAAATATCCCCACAGCATGATGCTGCCACCACCGTGCGTCACCGTAGTGATGGTGCCAGGTTTCCTCCAGATGTGACATTTGGCATTCAGGCCAAAGAGTTCAATCTTGGTTTTATCAGACCAGAGAATCTTGTTTCTCAAGATCTGGGAGTCCGTGAGGTACTTTTTGGCAAACTCCAAGCGGGCTGTCATGTGCCTTTTACTGAGCAGTGGCTTCCATCTTGGCCACCTCTACCATAAAGGCCTGATTGTTGATGTGCTGCAGAGATGGTGGTCAACCTCAACTATGCATTCAAAAGATTTCAAGTCTCGTGAGATGTTGTACTTCAATTAACTCAGAAATGGATTGATGTGTTCATATTTCTAGTTTGTATATATATGGGAATGAAACAAGGCTTAAGCCTTACAATGGATTGTATTGTTATAAACATATGCATAGCATACTTATAAGCCTAGTTTTGAAAAGGCTGTTGTCCATATTTTTATTTTCCAGTTGGTGTTATTGTGACCCCAGTGTCTGAGGGCAGGTTTGTGGTTGTACAGCAGAGCTTCTCTGGGACATATGCCTATGGATACACTCCTAGCAGACATTTCATATCACAACATGGCCAATGGAACTACACAGACCAAGGGGAGACCAGCATTCCATGGAACTACACAGACTGAGGAGAGACCAGGAACTACAGACAATACAGTTTCAGCATTGCATGGAACTACACAAACTGAAAGACTAGGGGCACACGGAACTACACAAACTGAGGAGAGACCAGTGGCCCATGGAACTACACAAACTGAGGAGAGACCAGTGGCCCATGGAACTACACAAACTGAAAGACTTGGGATACACGGAACTACACAAACTGAGGAGAGACCAGTGGCCCATGGAACTACACAAACTGAAAGACTTGGGATACACGGAACTACACAAACTGATGAGAGACCAGTGGCCCATGGAACTCCACAAATTGAAGAGGGACCAGCCTCCTCCCAAACATCATGCTCTCCTCTGCCTAGTAATGTTGGAAGAATTACTGGGATTGGTTCCTTCCCCTATTGAGGATGTCATAAAAGTAGCAGACTTGGTCAAACCAGACAACATAGAGACCATTAAATCAATACTTGGTCAGTCCTCAAGATGTAGAGAATGTGCCAATAACAGAATTCATCAGTCCTCAACATGACGAGAATGCACCAATAACAATTTGCAATAACAGAATCCTCGAAAAATCCTCAAGATGAGAAGACTGTGGAACTAACTACCAATCCCCAGCCTGAAGACACCACCAATGCTCCACACTGTCCTGGGGCAGAGACACCAGAGATGGTCCAGGATGACCAAGCTACTAAAACACCAGAGGAGGAGTCTATCCAGTATATCACACAACTTTGCTGGAAGAGGGGGATAAGAATGAGATGTCTTATTTGAGATACTCTTTGAAGAGCATGTATATATGTCTTATTTGAGATACTCTTTGAAGAGCACCTTCTTCCAGCATGTCCCCATTGGTGCAGGACACAACTCCAGATGTGGACCCTGCTCTAAAAAGCTCTGTCAACCAAGTCTGGACACCGTACCATTTTGCTCAAGAGACCGGCAAAGGGAACCTGTCTATGAGTGTGTTGTCCCAGCCAATGGCTGTGCCTGCATTGAAAGTGTTGGTCCAGAGGATGTCTTGTTGGCAAGGAGGACCTCCCGCCATTCATGTCTAGACTCAGGTCAACTCAGGAGTGGACAGACACAGGGACAATCAGGCCAGACCGCTCAGACTATCGCAATGTTAGACACTCAGAAAATCAACATCCCCAGCAATCTCCTTGTGGAAAGTTCAGCCCCAACCTTGGATATAGCTTCTTCCCAAGAGAAAAATCCAGTTGATCAACAGAGTTCATAGCCGATAATTCAGAGTTAGAGACAGCAGGTGCGGTAGCGAGTCCAAACCAGCAGGTCCGGGACAAGGTAGCACATCCAGTTAATCAGGACAACAGTTTTCAGCTGTGCTAATATAATTGCAAAAGGGTTTTCTAAAGAGCAATTAGCCTTTTAAAATGATAAACTTGGATTAGCTAACACAACGTGCCATTGGAACACAGGAGTGATGGTTGCTGATAATGGGCCTCTGTACGACTATGTAGATATTCCATTCAAAATCAGCCGTTTCCAGCTACAACAGTCATTTACAACATGAACCATGTCTACACTGTATTTATGATCAATTTGATGTTATTTCAATGGACAAAAACATAGTTATTCTTTCAAAAACAAGGACATTTCTACGTGATCCCAAACTTTTTAACGGTAGTGTACGTAAATAGTATATATTGCGTTGAAAGCATTGATACAGTATTGTTGTATGTTATTTGTCGTTGTATTATCCTTAAATATATATTTTTTCTCCCCAAAACAGGACAGACATGGGGGATGATGAAGTTGACCAAGAAAAGTGACGGATCAAATGAAGTTTTTCCATCCGCATTGAATTCTTGAAATAAATACAATTCATCTGAATCTGCAGTTTTCTTGTTGTTTTTGCATGGGCGAATTGGGTGTATTTATTTTGTCAACCGTAAAATGACAACTGACATATGCAGAATTGTAAATGGTCCAGATTTGTTTCCCCTTTTATTTAGTTGTGAAAATGACACTTTGCCCAATAAGTTTTTTTTGCGACACACATGCAAGTTTGACTGTAATATACGATAGCATTTATTATAGTTATCTAGGCTAGTAGAATTTTCGAAAAACAAAGTATTAGTAATTGACAACTTTCGGAGAAATCCGGTGGTTTTAAACTACATGTGGCAAAATTGTCACCAAGGACAGCGCCTATTTAGCGGGTTGGCTTAGTGCAATGTGCAATAAATATTTTTTGGGGCACACATGGTGCCGATTTTGATGCACATAAAAACAGCAGTGCGTTTGGTTTGGTTTCCCCCGCGACTGAAACAAAATTACAAGTGTAATTGATTGACTGATTATTTGATTGATTATTATTTTATCCATTCATACATTCACAACCTTTGAGATCTTCAGCTCAAGCTTCTTGTCATATTCTAATGTAGCGAAAGGTCATTCCATTTGAACACATGTAGTTACTCCAGAACGTTGGTAAATCCGCGATAGCAACGGAAGTCGACAACTCAGATAACTCAAAATGAAGCGCTATGATGTCCAGTAATCCTGTAGCTATATCATCCAGACCTAGAGCGACAGGAACATGTGCAAATTCAAGGTAAGTTTTAACGTCATCTTTTGCAACAGCGCAATGATAATTTGAATTGAATTTGCCTCAATTATTCAACTAGTAAATCACTTAAGAGCAAATTATATACAATGACGGCCTACCCCGGGATAATTGTGCGCTGCCCTATTGGGCTCCCAATCACAGCCAGATGTGATACAGCCTCGATTTGAACCAGGGACTGTAGTGATGTCTCTTGCACTGAGACGCAGTGCCTTAGGCCGCTGCGCCACTCAGGAGTACAAGTGAAATGTTAGCTGAACAGACTGGTCTCTCGTGGGGGATCCATTGCTAGTCTGGGTAACAGTTAGTTAACAGTTTGTTTAGCTATCATTCCACTCCTTGCCAATCCGTGTCATATATACTACATTTTGGCATATCATGACACAGAGCATAGAGATGCTATTAAATTCCTAATTCTATAGGCTACAATTGGAGTGGAATGTTAGCTAAACAGACTGGTACCCAGGCTAAGGCCTTGCTGCTGGGTAATATCAAATAAATGCTTGAATTTCTTCCTAATTTGAGTTTCTCCTTGTTACAGTCCGCAACACAGTCAAGTCTAAACATGTCAAACCTCTTATCCCAAATGGCCGGATAACCATTCTGGCAGGCTTCAGTCAAGCATGATTAAGGAATAAGACAAATGATTATGGCTTATTTGCCATGTAGCCTACTATGGAACTGCAGAACTACAGAGATGGTATATTAGCTCACCATGGTCCCACTGAGACCAATATGATTGATTATTTAGTGTACAGTGCATTTTATCATGTGTGAAGAGTGCTTTCCGATTTCATGTTATTTTGTCATGCAGAAAACCCGGCCTATTCACCAAACAAGCTGGTGAGAGAATTTCATAAACACAGAGGAAAGTCTAGTGATGATGGACCCTGTACCACCGCATTTAACCATGGCAAGGTGACTGAGAATATGGCCGAATCCAAACAGTGTAGTTGTTCCATCCGTAAGATAATCAAACGAGCAAAACGTCAGGACAAAGACAAAGTGGAGTCGCGATTCAACGGCTCAGACACGAGACCATCGCAGACAACAAAGGGAAAACCAGCCCCGTGGTGGACACCGATGTCTTGCTTCCGGACAAGCTAAAAATCTTCTTCACCTACTTTGAGAATAACACAGTGCCACCGACATGGCCCACTACCAAGGACTGTGGGCTCTCCTTCTCTGTGGCCGACGTGAGTAAGACATTTAAACGTGTTAACCCTCGCAAGGCTGCTGGACCAGACGACATCCCTAGCCGCCGCGTCTTCAGAGCATGCGCAGACCACCTGGCTGGGGTGTTTACGGACATATTCAATTGCTCCCTATCCCAGTCTGCTGTCCCCACTTGCTTCAAGATGTCCACCATTGTTCCTGTACCCAAGAAAGCAAAGGTAACTGAACTAAATGACTATCGCCCCTTAGCACTCACTTCTGTCATCATGAAGTGCTTTGAGAGGCTAGTTAAGGATCATATCACATCTACCTTACCTGACACTCTTGACCCACTTCAATTTGCTTTCCGCCCCAATAGATCCACAGATGATACAATCGCCACCGCACTGCACGCTGCCCTGTCCCATCTGGACAAGAGGAATACCTATGTAAGAATGCTGTTCATTGACTATAGCTCAGTATTCAACACCATAGTACCTTCCAAGCTCATCATTAAGCTGGGTCGGAACCCTGTCCTGTGCAACTGGGTCCTGGACTTTCTGACTTGCCGCCCCCAGCTGGTGCGGGTAGGAAACAACACCCAGCTGATCATCAACACTGGGGCCCCACAAGGGTGCATTCTCAGCCCTCTCCTGTACTCCCTGTTCACCCATGACTGCGTGGCCATGCACGCCTCCAACTCAATCATCAAGTTTACAGACGACACCACAGTGGTAGGCTTGATTACCAACAACGACAAGACCGCCTACAGGGAGGAGGTGAGGGTCCTCAGAGTGTGGCGTCAGGAAAATAACCTCACACTCAACGTCAACAAAACAAAGGAGATGATTGTGGTCTTCAGGAAACAGCAGAAGGAGCACCACCTATCCACACCGACGGGACAGTAGTGGAGAAGGTGTAAAGTTTTAAGTTCCTCGGCGTACACATCATGGACAAACTGAAATGGTCCACCCACACAGACAGCGTGGTGAAGAAGGCGCAATAGGGCCTCTTCAACCTCAGGAGGCTGAAGAAATTTGGCTTGTCACCAAAATCACTCACAAACTTTTACAGATGCACAATTGAGAGCATCCTGTCGGGCTGTATCACCGCCTGGTTCGGCAACTGCTCCGCTCACAACCATAAGGGTAGTGAGGTCTGCACAACGCATCAGCGGGGGCAAACTACCTGCCCTCCAGGACACCTACACCACCCGATGTCACAGGAAGGCCAAAAAAAATCATCAAGGACAACAACCACCTGAACGATTGCCTGTTCAACCCGCTATCATCCAGAAGGCGAGGTCAGTACAGGTGCATCAAAGCTGGGACCGAGAGACAGAAAAACAGCTTCTATCTGAAGGCCATCAGACGGTTAAACAGCCACCACTAACATTGAGTGGATGCTTACAACATACAGACTCAAATTTCTAGCCACTTTAATAATAAAAAATGGGATGTAATAAATGTATCGCTAGTCACTTTAAACAATGCCACTTTTTTAGGTTTGCATAACCTACATTACTCATCTCATACGTATATACAGTACTCTATACCATCTACGGCATCTTGCCTATGCCGTTTGACCATTGTTCATCCATATATTTATATGTACATATTCTTATTAATTCCTTTACACTTGTGTGTATAAGGTAATTGTTGTGAAACTGTTAGATTACTTGTTAGATATTACTGCACTAGAAGAAACTGGAACTAGAAGTACAAGCATTTCGCTACACTTGCATTAACATCTGCTAACCCTGTGTATGTGACCAATAAAATTAGATTTGATTTAATAATGTTTAATTAATGTTTACATACTGCTTTACTCGTCTCATATGTTTATACTGTAGTGTATTCTACTGTATTTTAGTCAATGTCACTCCGACATTGCTCAATCTAATATTTATATATTTCTTAACTCCATTATTTTACTTTTAGATTTGTGTGTATTGTTGTGAATTATTAGATACTACTGCACTGTTGGAGCTAGGAACACAAGCATTTCGCTACACCATAACATCTGCTAAATATGTGTAGGTGACCAATACAATTTGATTTGTATTTCTATATATGATGCACACAAAACACAATCTTTTACAGTCACATCCCCAAAATGTCTTTCTTTTCCCGCCAAAGCCGAAAGACTCAATGTGGCAAAGTCTATGATGAGGAACTGCTGAAGTATGGATACAAAGTTACCTCCAAGGAGGATGGTACTTCTAATGCCCATGTGGACAACAAGTGAACAATGTTACAGCTCCGTCAGCCATGGAGCAGCAGGTGAACCAAACCCTAGAGACTGCAGCTATGGAGCTAGGGGCACTGGTTGGCAACATGGTCCCCACCTGTTCAACTAAACAACAATAATGCCAACAACACCAAACACGTGGCACAGTGTCACAAACCACAGCCCGGTCCCTGCCGGGGAACTGAGGTCCATGTATGTCCCTGTCCCGTGCCCCATTGAACAGCAGAGAACAGATTCCCCAGTACAGCGTCCGTAATGTAGCACCCCGACAAGGAGGGTTGTTCCATTGAAGGCGCAGAACGAGAATAGCCCATTCTCGTCCAAATAAGGCAGAAGTATGGAACCAGTTATTCTAGGAATGGATGGCTGAGAGTTATTTGATTTAATCTCCTTAATTAAGAAAACATGAATACAGTATATTTGGTGCATATTCATAAGAGGATAAGTCTTCAGTTTGATTACATTTGGCCTGGAAGCTTTTGTTAATTGGTAGTATAATTAAGCTAGTGAAGATTTTTTCGTTGAAGGCACAGAGAATATTGTTCCTCAGTTAGCATAAAATAAACATTTCTCAGGTGGCTACATTTCAGTAATTTTTCTCATTACAGACACCCAGACATGGACTGAACACAAAGCCCTTACAACCTTACTTTGCAAATAATTGTTCACTCCTCTTTAACTGAAAATGAGAGTGTGTTAAAAGTGTGAGTTTTGTATGCTGAAAGAGTGCCAGGAAAAGAATGGCTGTGCTTATGCATAATTACATAGGCATGATTTCTTCTTCTTTTTTTGCTGCTGCTGATATGGCGTGGCAATTTGAATTTATTTGAATATGTTATTTGGTTTAAATGGATTCGGCTAATATTTTGTTAAAGCTAGTCTACTGAACAAAATGCGCAAATGTTGCTTTCATTTTCAAGTTAGCCAAGGCCTTAGGGGAATGCCATTGTGACGTCATGAGGCCGCGGACTTTTACAGTTTGGCTTTGAAATGGATTGTAGTCCTCGTTGTTGGCTCAAGAGGTCATCTGCCATGGTACATAGTCTATGTTTTTACTATTCTTAAATATCTGATTCAGTTTCGAATAATCTGAATATATATCTAGTTATACTTGTGTGGGATAATAATAGGCTTAACCAACTGGCTGTAGACACATGAATGTACAGTAGGCTATGCATGACACATTATTATCAGGTAAACAACTACCGCAGCTAAATCATAAACGGTACTTTTCCAGATGGCTTCTAGGAGTACGCTTCACTTCAAGCCCCCATTGACAATCATCATCACATACGGGCTGAAGAGTTGGCTAGAATGTCTTTGCAGAGCCATACTCATTGAGGGACCAAGGCAGATACCGGAATTTATTGCTGCCTATTGCGATGAGCTGCTGGAATTTAGAGAACGTGAGTCCTGCGGATACTTAAAGGGGCAATCAGCGGTTTAAACAACAATAAACAGTTAACCCCGCCTCTATTCGGTCAAAAGCTTAGGGATAGGGCTAGAGAAATGTAACCACTATCAAATTCATAAACAGAGCTATGGATGCAAGGCCTAACCAGCCATGATATCCAAAGTATAGTTTAAATCATGGTTTGAGGCTATAGAGTGTTTGTTTACATTGACTTTGTTTCCAAACTTTGGAGTAAAAACAAATGGGTTCTGATGGAGTGCAGCAGTTGAACTAATCTCATGAGGCATTTATTCTTCAAGAATCAATAGGTACATACACTCCCCTATGTATTTATTTGGACAGTGAAGCTAAAAGTTATTATTTGGCTCAACGTTTTAAATATGTACAGTACAGAAAGTACAGAATTAAAGCTCTTTATGTATCTGGTCCCCTCATTTAAAGGTGTTATAAGTATTTGGACAAATTCACAAACAGTATATGTGTATTAAAGTAGTCAAACGTTTAGTATTTGGTCCCATATTCCCAGCACACAATGTCTACATCAAGATTGTGACTCTACAAACTTGTTGGATGCATTTGCAGTTTGTTTTAGTTGTGTTTGGGATTATGCTGTGCCCAATAGAAATGAATGGTAGGTAATGTATTTGGTTGGAGTCACTTTTATTGTAAATAAGAATAGAATATGTCTCAGAAACCTTCTACATTAATGTGGATGCTACCATGAGTATGGATCATTGTGAGTAATGATGAGTGAGAAAGTTACAGAGGTACAAAGATCATACCCCCAAGACATGCTAACATCTCACCATTACAATAACAGGGGAGGTTAGCATTTTTTTGGGGGTTATGATATTTATACCTCTATATAACTTTCTCACTCATTATTCATTCATGATTATCTGTAATCGTGGTAGCATCCACATTAATGTAGAAGTTTTCAGAAACATACGGTACCAGTCAAAAGTTTGGACACATCTACTCATTCAAGGGTTTTTCTTTGTTTTTTAAAACTATTTTCTATAATGTAGAATAATAGTGAAGACATCAAAACTATGAAATAACACATATGGAATCATGTAGCAACCAAAAACGTGTTAAACAAGTCAAAATATATTTTATATTTGAGATTCTTCAAAGTAGAAAAACTGATAGAGACATACCCCAAGCGACTTACAGCTGTAATCGCAGCAAAAGGTGGCGCTACAAAGTATTAACTTAAGGGGGCTGAATCATTTTGCACGCCCAATTTTTCAGTTTTTGATTTGTTAAAAAAGTTTGAAATATCCAATAAATGTCGTTCCATCCCATGATTGTGTCCCACTTGTTGTTGATTCTTCACAAAAAAATACAGTTTTATATCTTTATGTTTGAAGCCTGAAATGTGGCAAAAGTTCGCAAAGTTCAAGGGGGCTGAATACTTTCGCAAGGCACTGTAGCAACTGTATATTGTCCCTTTAACATGTGGACTAATGTAGATGCCTACAGTATGTTTACAAACACATAAAAGTAGTCAATGTTTAAAAAAGTAACCTAGCTTTTTTTGTAGACCCTAATAACTTTTGAGCCTGGTTCCTCTCTAGGTTTCTTCGTAGGTTCCTGCCTTTCTAGGTTGTTTTTCCTAGCCACGGTGCTTCTACATCTGCATTGCTTGTTGTTTGGGGTTTTAGGCTGGGTTTCTGTATAGCACTTTGTGACATCGGCGGATGTAAAAAGGGCTTTATAAATACATTTGAAACAGTGGGATAAATTTGGAATTCATATATACTATGCCCCTAGTTAATTCTAACATTTTAAAGGCTGACGTTACCTAATTAGAGTGGAACAAGGAATGAACTATATTTCCTTTTGCTCAGGTAATCCTTTGATGGATACCAAGGATGTTACACATCTGTACCAAGAGATACGCGGTAAGGACTTTAAAATGTTTTAACATTTATACAGTTGAATGTCTTGCACACATGCCTCACAATTTCCTAAATTTGTATTTTTTCAATAGAGGCAAATTATGTCGAAGACTGGAAAGCTGCCATAGACTTAATGCACAGGCAGCTCGGCCCACAGTATTCACTCGGAGAGCCTGCACCTGTGCACTGTGACCAGATGTCAGTCCTCCTGGCTGAGGAGAACCTGTCAGTCAGCCAGAGGGTCAGCCCAAGGTCCACCCAGGAGTCCAATGTCCCCTCCAGTGAGCTCATGGGTGGGCCAGATAAGCAGGCTCAGTCGCTGAGCAGTCCCCCTGGAGGAACCCACAATGGAGATGACGTTGGAGGTCAATCCAGCCCAACCAAGCTTGGAGATCAACCCAGTCCAGCTGTGGAAGAGAAGGAGGCCCAGGCTGGGCTGGGTTCTGCCGTGCAGTCAGCCGTGTTCCAGAGATCTCCGTCAGGGGACAGTCTACTGGAGGCCAACCACTCTGCGGTCCTGATCAGCACCGCCAGAGCCCCGACCAACAACACCGCCATTATCCGCTCTAAGAATCTTCCGGAGACCATTATCTTCCACAGCGACAGCCATCTACCCTCAGGTGTATCTTCCAGAGGTAGTTTGACCTGGACTCTTTCGGGTGGTGAGGGGAATAAGGTTTGGGTAAATGACCCAACAGACGGGATGTCTGATGATATGGTGGGGTTCCACAAAGTGCCCTCAATGGACAGCCTGTCTCGCATGCCGTCTGCCTTGAGTAATACCTCTTTAGAAGCTGAGAAAAAAGTGGATCAAGTGATTTCAAAAAGCAGCATAGAATTCTCACTGGAGAATGTATTGTCTGGCTCTCCATCCTTTGGGGAAGTGGCTACAACTGCAGCTTTGCAGCAGGCAGAAACTGATCAGATAAGATCTACCATTGATCTTACAGAGAAAGTATCCTCCTCAGAGATAGTGGGAGCCAGAGCAGCATGGATAAAGTCGTCAGTCAGGATACCTAGTAGAAAAGAGAGTGTAGGGAGAACAGCAGAGACACCAGAGAGACACACATCTCCCAGAGATTCACCCAGAGTATATTCTCTTCTGTCAAGTATGCTATTAATCTATACTATAATGTATTGCCAGTTTGGTACAAACTGTTTAGGGACAAGATATGACAAGATACATAGTAATGTTTAAACCCTTTGCCATTGCATCCTCTATCCTCACAGCTCATTCTGATGAATCTCGGAAGGGTACAGACAAATCATCCATCTCCAGCCTGACCAGGGTTCCTTCTGCACCTCGCAGTGAGAGAGGGAAAGAATTAGCCATTTCACCTCAATCCAGTCTGGCCAGGCTCTCCTCTGCCTCTGTAGATGAGAGAGCAGCTGAATCAACTTCAAGAGAAGTCTTCAGTAATGTGGAGGAGCTACTGGTGCCTCCAACTGCTTCTGTTGGCAGGGTTTCAGCATTAGTGACTGCTGCAAAACATTCTGAAAGTGCTTTATCAGGAAGAGCTTTCTCTGAAACAGAACTAGTGGATGCAGCACACAGAGTGTCCTCAGACAGGATACCCAGTAGAGAGGAGAGTGTAAGGAGAACAGCAGAGATATCAGAGAGACACACTTCCTCAGTATCTCCACATGCATCTTATGTGTCAGGTAACAGAATACATAGTCTGCTTGGGATTTGAACCAGCAACCTTTCGATTACTGGCCCAATGCGCTTAATCACTAGGTTACCTGCTGCCCAGAGAACAATGTCTCTATATCACAGTTTTAAAAGGAACATAGTCACACATGCATTACAGCTTCTTTATATCGCTGTATCTTCTGTTGATTTGAAAAGAAATGTCTGTGTTTTATAGAGTGCCCAGTGATGTTTGAAAAAGAGGACTGGCATGTAATCACCATTCCCTCTGCTCCAGTGAAGAAAGCAGTCAAATTCAACCCCTCCGAAGAGATCTCACCTATTACTTCACCCAGCATAGATTTAGCCTGGGAGGAGCTTCTACAGACATCAGAATCCATCGTTGATAAAGTAGCCTTCAAGACTTTAGAGATTGTAAATAAACAATTACAATGCTCATGGAGGGAGATCTATGAAATGGCCCCATCGGACCCTGTGGTTGTCTCACAGTCTCAAAATGCACTTTCTTATGATGATCTCTCTTACTCGCCTTCAGCTGTGGAGGAATTCTCTACTGCCTCAGCAAGATGCTCAGAAGGTGATGTCACTGAAGGATTCTCTACTGCCTCGGCAAGATGCTCGGAAGGTGATGTCACTGAAGGATCTCGCTCTGGAACAGCAGTAGAGAGTGAAGCAAGCTCTGTGAGAGAGATTTCACCAGCAGTGACTGCGAGGTGTTCTGCCAGTGACGTATCAGAACGAGTTCCCTCTGAAACAGCAGTTTTGGGAGCAGCAGCGTCATCAATGGAGGAGTTATCAGAGTCACCGACTGCATTAGCCTTTGAGGGTGGGATTTCACCAGCGGTGTTGGCCAATGATGTATCAGAAAGAGCTCCCTCTGAAACATCAGTAGCGGGAGCAGAGGCTTCAGAGAGACACGCATCTCTCAGTGTATCTCCACAGACTTCATTTGTGTCAGGTATGTGTCACTTCCTCACAAGGTAACTTCCAAGCACAATTTTCTTCAATGTTGTTAGAGGAACAAAGTCAACTACTTTATTTAACATAATTTATTTTGTCTCTATCCATAGCGCATTCTGAAGAGTCACTGAAGGCTACAGACTTGTCACCTCCATCCAGCCTGGCTAGGATTCCCTCTGCATATCTCAGTGATGGCGTGTCACCAGCAGTGTCTGCAAGATGTTCTGCTAGTGACTTACTAGAAAGAGCTTCCTCTGCAACAACAGAGCTCAGAGTAATCCCCTCTGCACCACGAATGGATGCGCTTTTGGTATTACCAACTGCTTCTGTTGTTGGGATTTCAACAGCAGTGACTGCAAGATCTTCAAGAGGGAGTTTTGCAGAAAGAGCTCCCTCCGAAACAGCAGTGGAGGGGGTAAAATATTCTGAAAGTGGTTTATCAGGAAGAGCCTTCTCTAAATCAGAACTAGTGGATGCAGCACACAGAGTGTCCTCTGTCAGGATACCCAGTAGAGAGGAGAGTGTGAGGAGAACAGCAGAGACACCAGAGAGACACACATCTCCCAGAGTATCTCCACAGACATCTTCAGTGTCCGGTACAGTAGTCATCCAATCTCTATGATATACTTCTAATGAGGTCCATGTTACTATTCCTGGTAAAATGTTTAAGAAAATGTCAGTGTAACATCACAACATACAACAACAACAACTAAAAATCTGTCTTTCCTCAACTCAATGGTGATGTTTGTTTCTACAACAGCTACAGGCTTGTCATCTAAGTCCAGCCTGTCTAGGGTCCCCTCTGTGTCTCTCAGTGATGGTGCAGCAGAGTCTGTCTCTATGGAAGTCGTCTCTAATGTGGAGGATATTTATAGAGCAACATCAGTGGAGCAGATTGTTTCTTCAACTGCTGCTGTGGTCTGCATTTCACCAGCAGTGTCTGCTCGAAGCTCCTCAAATGACATGTCTGGAAGAACTTGTTTCAAAACAGCAGCAGTGGGAGCAGAGATACCAGAGAAACACGCCTCTCCAAACGTTTCTCCACAGACATCGTTAATGTCAGGTAAAAGTAATTCATGATTTATTAAGTACATTAAGATTGCTGCATTAGTAAGGTCCATATCACCTTTTGGGTAAAAGTGGGAAGTTTAAAATATTGTTCAAATGATTTACTTCGTCTCCCCCGTCTCTAGCTCATGTTGGTGAATCTATGAGAGGTACAGACATTTCACCTAAATCTAGTCTGGACAGGATTTCCTCGATTGGTGAAAGAGCAGCAGAAACATCTTCTAGAGAAGTGATGTATATGGAGGAGATGTTTAAAGCATCAATGGCAGAACTACCAGGGCCTCCATCTGCTGTTGGAGCTATTTTACAAACAGTGTCTGCTAGATGTTCACAAAGTCACATGGCAGAAAGAGTCCCCTCGGAAACAGTAGTCGAGAGAGACACATCTTCCAGTGTTCCTCCTAGGGTTTCTCCGCAAACATCTGTGAGCTCAGGTAATGTTTTGAACCAAGGTTGTTATGCCAGTATTGTGGGCAAAATGAATTGTGACATACCACAGAATACTTCAATCTGGTCTGTCTTTTCACAACTCATGTTGACGTTACTCCAACAGCTACAGGCTTGTCATCCAAGTTCAGTCTGGCCAGGGTTCCCTCTGTGTCTCTCAGCGATGGTGCAACAGAACCAGCTCAGATAGACAACGAAACACTGTCATTGGAGGAGCTTATGACGTCTCCATTGTATTCTCATTGGTCACCAGCCGGTTCGGAAAGTGACTCATTAGGCTTAAGAGGAGCTCCCTCTGAAACAGCAGTGGATGGAGCACACAGAGGGTTCTTGGTAAGGAGACCCAGTAGAGAGGAGCGTGTGACGAGAACAGCAGAGACACCAGAGAGAGACACATCTCCCAGTGTTTCTCCACAGACTTCGTTTACAGGTGTTGTTTCTGATGGGACAGTTTTCTACAGAGATTCATCTGTGGGAGAATTACATCTTTCTCCATCTGTTGGCGAGGAACTTGTGGTGGAGGCTTACGAAGTACCATCTCCCGAGAAGGAGACTCCATCTGCTTCAGTTGGTGGACCTTCATCAGTAGTGTCTGCAAGATATACTGGAAGTGGTTTAACAAGAAGAGCTTTCTCTGAAAAAGAAGTAACGAGACCAGAGACACCAGATAGACACACGTCTCCCAGACTTTCAGCTAGAGTTTCTCCACAGTCCAGTCTGACCAGGATTTCCTCTGCACCATCAATGGAGGAGCCACGGATGTCAACAACTGCTTCTGTTGGTAGACTTTCACCAGCAGTGTCTTCTGTAAGATATTCTGGAAGGGGTTTATCAGGAAGAGCTTTCTCTGAAACAGAACTAGTTGATGCAGCACACAGAGTGTCCTCAGTCAGGATACCCAGCAGAGAGGAGAGTGTGAGGAGAAGAGCAGAGACACCAGAGAGAGACACATCTCCCAGAGTGTTTCCTAGATCTTCGCAAAGAGTTTCTCCACAAACCTCTCTCCTATCAGGTACAATTGTCATCCATACTCTGCAGAAAGGTCTACTAATAAGATATTAATAAGATTGTAGGGGCGAGGGCCTCCCGGGTGGCGCAGTGGTTAAGGGTGCTGTACTGCAGCGCCAGCTGTGCCACCAGAGACTCTGGGTTCGCGCCCAGGCTCTGCCGTAACTGGCCGCGACCGGGAGGTCCGTGGGGCGACGCACAATTGGCTTTGCATTGTCCGGGTTAGGGAGAGTTTGGCCGGTAGGGATATCCTTGTCTCATCGCGCCCCAGCGACTCCTGTGGCGGGCAGGGCGCAGTGCACGCTAAGGTTGCCAGGTGCACTGTGTTTCCTCCGACACATTGGTACGGCTGGCTTCCGGGTTGGATGCTCCCTGTGTTAAGAAGCAGTGCGGTGTATCGGAGGACGCATGACTTTCAACCTTCGTCTCTCCCGAGCCCGTACGGGAGTTGTAGCAATGAGACAAGATAGTAGATACTAACAATTGGATACCACAAAATTGGGGAGAAAAAGGGGTAAAAAAAATATTTAAAAAATTGTTGGGGGTAAAAATGGTTAAAACTTGTAAGGTGAAATGTAAACAATATGTGCTTAGTTTTGTGTCTCTATCCACAGCTCATGCTGGTGAATCTCTGTCTGGTACAGATATTTCTCCACAATTCAGTCTGCCTAGGATTCCCTTTGCACCATCAATGGACAGACCCACATCTCCCATAGTTTCTCAAAGAGTTTCTCTACAATCCAGTCTGTCCAGAATTCCATCTGCACCATCAATGGAGGAGCTACTGGTTTCTCCATCTACTTCTGTTGGAAGAATGTCACCAGCAGTTTCAAGAAGATCTTCAAAAAGTAGTTTATCAGAAAGAGCTCCTTCTGAAACAATCATAAGATATTCTGAAAGTTGTTTATCAGGAAGAGCTTTCTCTGAAACAAAACTAGTTGATGCAGCACACAGTGTCCCCTCAGTCAGGATACCCAGTAGAGAGGAGAGTGTGAGGAGAAGAGCAGAGACACACACATCTCCCAGAGTTTCTCCTAGAATGTCTCCCAGAACTTCTCCTCGATCCAGTCTGGCCAGGATTCCATCAGCCCCATCAATGGAGGAGCCACTGGTGTCTTCAACTGCTTCTGTTTGCAGGATTCCACCTGCAGCAACAGTGGAAGCAGCACACAGAGGAGAGAGTGTAGCGAGAACAGCAGAGGCACCAGAGAGTCACACAACTCACAGGGTTTCTTTCAGAATATATCCACAGACATCTAAGACAGGCGTCCTTTCTGATGTGGCAGTTTTGCACAGACCATCCATGACTGCAGGGTTTTGTCTTGAGGTTTTAAACACGGAGTCTGACCAGATGAATACGTCGGTGAGTGACATCACAGCACAATTTCCCTCTGACACTGCTGCAATGAAGACAGTACACAGAGAGTCCTCAGGGAGGATACCCAGTAGAGAGGAGGTTGTGAGGAGAACAGCAGAAACGCAAACATCTCATGCAAATGGTAAATATCAACTTTCTGAAATATTATTAACAGAAACCAGACTATTTTCTAAACATTTATCTTCCTAATCGCATAGCAGTATTGGACAACAGCACACAGGTTTCACAAACTGCAATCCGCCTTTGTGAAGAGTTGAGTGCCTACCCTATAGAAGTGCAGCAGAGGACCCAGGGACTTGAAGTTTATCTAGGAGAATCTCCAGCCAATGTTGTTGGGCCTCAAAACACGAGAACTCAGAACACACGTTCACAGGGTGTGCAGACTAGTCGAGGTAAATTTATCCTCAGAATACAATAATTCATCTTTAATAATTGTTCAATCATATTTTGTGTGCATTGAAGATATTAGGGGATTTTTTCCCCCTCCAATATATTTGTGGAAATTAGGATGTTCACTTTTGATGTTGCATTCTATTCTCATATTAGATTATCATGGCGCGCCCTCACAGAGCGTTCCTATTGGCGCAGGACGCGTCACTCCTGATGCTCAGCCTGCACGCGAAAATTACACCAATCAGGTCTGGACGCTTTACCACTTGGCCAATGAGACAGAGGAGGGCACACTGTCCGCTAAAGTTATCTCCCAGCCTCCGTACAATGGTAGTGCTTATATTCGCAACTTTGGGGCTGGACATGTGTTACTGGCTGAGAGGTCCCCTTCCCCTCAGAAATCTGACACCCAGTCCTGGAGTGGCCAACCCAGACAACAGCCCCAGCCACCACCCTTCCTAATGAGCCCAAGAAGGGCTTTCATACACAGAGCACAGTCCTCCACCCTACCTCCTCCTCCTCTACCCCAGCCTCCAACCGTCCACAACCAGGAGATCAACATCCCCAACTTCTTCATGCATCCCCAACTTCTTCCTGTGTCCCCAGGCAAGATCGTTCGTAGCATTCCGACCGCGATGCAGACCAGGTTGAGGTCTGCTGCGGTCCGGGCAGGTGACCCCCCGGGGTACCTGTCATTCTCCGTTCCCATGGAGACGGTGAGCGGAGGATCTGGTCAGGGCGGTCAGGCCCAGTTCTTTCAGGTCATCAGTGGCGAGGGGAACAACGTTTACTCTCCTGCTCTCATGCACATTTTCACCACAGAGGAAGAGGAACAGGAAGGAGACAGGAGACAGCCAACTAGTGCCACATTTAATTGGTAGGGGACTGTTTGGTGCAGGGTTTCTCAAACTCGGTTTTTGCCCGAACACTACAAAGCTGATTCAAATAACCAACAAGTTTTGATTATTTGAATCAGCTTTGCAGGGCAAAACTGAGTTAGGGAAACCCTGGTCTAGTGAGTATCAATAAATACATTTGCATATCATAACAAATGTTCTCCCTCTTCACGTATTAAACAAACAAAAAAACGTGTTTTAAATGAGCAGTTAGGCTGATCTGAAGCTGAGAAATTAAGGACATTCAAATCAAATGTGTCACATGCTTCGTAAACAACAGGTATAGAATAACAGTGAAATGCTTACTTACGAGCCCTTTCCAACAATGCATTTTTCCTTATCTTTCTATAATTTATTTTAGAAAGATAACAAGGGAAAATAAACAATGAGTAACAATAACTTGGCTATACAGTCAAGGTACCAGTAGTACCGAGTCGATGTGCAGGGGTACGAGGTAGTTGAGGAAGTATATACAGTGGATTCGGAAAGTATTCAGATCCCTTGACTTTTTCCACGTTACAGCCTTATTCTAAAATGGATTTCATTGTTTTTTCCCCTCAGTCTATACACAATATCCCATAATGACAAAGCTAAAATGTCAACATTTTTGCTAATTTATTTAAAAAAACTAAAAACATATCACATTTACATAGGTTTTCAGACCCTTTACTTAGTACTTTGTTGAAGCACCTTTGACAGCAATTACAGCCTCGAGTCTTCTTGGGTATGCCGATACAAGCTTGGCACACCTGTATTTGGAGAGATTATCCAATTCTTCTCTGCAGATCCTCTCATGCTCTGTTTGGTTGGATGGTGAGCGTCATTGCACAGCTATTTTCAAGTCTCTCCAGAGATGTTAGATCGGCTTCAAGTCCGGGCTCTGGTTGGACCACTCAAGGACATTCACAGACTTGTTACAGACTTGCTTAGGGTGGTTGTCCTGTTAGAAGGTGAACCTTCATCCCAGTCTGAGGTCCTGAGCGCTCTGGAGCAGGTTTTCATCAAGGATCTCTCTGTACTTTGCACTGTTCATCTTTCCCTCGATCCTGACTCGTCTCCCAGTCCCTGAAAAACATCCCCACAGCATGATGCTGCCACCACCATACATCACCGTAGGGATGGTGCCAGGTTTCCTCCAGACGTGACATTTGGCATTCAGGCAAAATTGTTCAATCTTGGTTTCATCAGATCAGAGAATTTTGTTTCTCATGGTCTATGTGCCTTTTGGCAAACTCTAAGCGGGCTGTCATGTGGCTTCCATCTGGCCTTTCCAAATCCATGTCCAATCAATTGAATTTACCACTGGTGGACTCCAATCAAGTTGTAGAAACAGCTCCAGGATGATCAATGTAAACAGGATGCACCTGAGCTCAATTTCAAGTCTCATAGCAAAGGGTCTGAATACTTATATAAATAAGTATGCATTTTTAATACATTTGCAAAATATTAAAAAAAAATGTTTTTGCTTTGTCATTATGGGGTGTAGATTGCTGAGATATATATTTAATCCATTTTAGAATAAAATGGTGCACTGTACACACTACCCTCTTTTATGCCTTGCGGTCAGATGCCAAGCAGTTGCCATACCAAGCAGTGATGTAGCCAGTCAAGATGCTCTCAATGGTGCAGCTGTAGAACTTGTGGATTTTCTGAGGGACCATGGCAAATTCTTTCAGGCTCCTGAAGGCGAAGAGACGTTGTTGTGCCTTCTTCACGACTGTGTTGGTGTGTGTGGACCATGTTAATTCCTTAGTGATGTGGACACCGAGGAACTCTGTCTCGACTTGCTCCACTACAGCCCCGTCGATGTGGATAGGGGTGTACTCTGCCCTCCGTTTCCTGTAGTCCATGATCAGCTCCTTTGTCTTGCTGACATTGAGGGTAAGGTTGTTGTCCTGGCACCACGCTACCAGGTCACTGACCTCCTCCCTATAGGCTGTCTCATCGTCATTGGTGATCAGGTGAGTGAACAGGGAGTACAGGAGGGGACTGAGCAAGCACTCACGAGGGCCCCTCGTGGTGAGGGTCAGCTTGGTGGATGTGCTGTTGCCTACCCCTCACCACCTGGGGACGGCCTGTCAGGAAGTCCAGGATCAAGTTGCTTAACATTACAGATTGCGCACCAGCTGCTGTTACCAAAGAGACACACCTCCGCCCTAGCCTTACCCACATGAGGAATCACTAGGCCTACCTCCAGTCCACAACTTACACAATGCTACAAGGATGCACAGTGAGTGAGGGTGGTGGCAATAAGAAACAGGACACAAACACCCTAAGGTAACATTACGTTTTTATTTAGCAACAATAGAAATTATCTTTATTCTGTAATGTGCTATACACAAAGGGAGAGTAGCCTCTAGGAAAAAACATGCATTCAGAGGGGGCGACAGGCCCAGTCTACTGTACTGTCATGTATTACGTGATAATCCTACCTACCTACCAATTTACAGAGGTTACAGAAGCAGCTGTTCACAACCAGGGAGATGAATATTATGCCGTGCATGAGTGTGTTGAACAGTGGCCGTCTCCCACATGGCACCCTGTTCCCCCATAGGGCTCAAGTCAAAAGTAGTGTGCTATGTAGGAAATAGGGTGTCATTTGGACAGCCTTACTGTGCCTCTGTGGGTGTAGTGCAGCTAATGCTTGCATAGTCAAAGTGGTGCATGTGCAGTATGTGTATTCAGTGTGTGAGGGCTACCTCAGAATATCCTGAATGACATTTTTACTACAGAGGAAACTTTTGCATACAGATAAAGATATCTTCATATAGAGCCAAGTGGTCAAACTTGGATTAAATAAGTTCTCTCAAGCGTCATTGAAGAAAGCCTTACTAAGTACAGTAGTTATTCTCCTCTATACATCTTCAATTCATAAAGAACTCCATTGTATTACAGCTCAGAAAAACGGTAGACCTCTTTCCAATAATATGTACACACATGTATAATCTTCCCAGGCATAGTTAGAGGTGGAAGCAGATAAAATGTGTCATAATGAAAGCTTAGTTTGGTAGCCTATAGCAGAGACCGCAGGAAGTTGGAACACGCCTATTTCACACACTATTTGAAAGCTCTATTTTTCCATAAATTGATACTGTATCAGAACGATAATGTAGCTGCACACATTCGTAAGTAATAGCACTGAGCGCAATGTGTTTTTGACAGGAAAAACATGTCTGGAGACATACTGCATTCAATTCACGCCATTCAAAACACTCCCATTCGTTAAAATGAATGGCAGGTTACACCCTATAGTTTTATTATAATTCTATACACTAGTCAATGACGATAGCTTACATGCTCATGAGGACTTCACCCTTGTGCTTTGAGTGAGACATAGGCTGCGATAAGAGATAACATTTGGGGACTACTGAATGGTTGTTGCCTTTGCAGTCAGTCAATTCCCAATAATAGCCTTACCATATATAGGACCAGAGCAGGTTAGGGACTTGAAGTGCCAACCTGAATATGAAAAACAGCAGAGACAGTTGAGATGAGTACAGATAGAGATGTGTGTCTTGTAGGTCAGTAAATATCAGGCAGCAGGGAGTAGTTCCGTTCCCAGTAGCCATTGGAGTAGAGCCAGTCCTGAGCTTTGATGTGGGGGTTGGAGCCTTGGTGGAACCACCTATATGAGAGAAACGAGAGGAACCGAGTCAGACAAACATAGAAATGAGTGTTCAGGCACAGATGTATCCAGACACAGGCATGAGTTTTTGTGATAAATACAAAGCCACACAAACAGAACACAGTACAGTTGACTCCTGATACAAACCAAGATTCCATTGAAAATGTTATTTTTTCTCCATATAGCTTAGGTCTTTTGTGAATTCATGCAAACTATAGCATGCAAATATCCAGGTAAGGTGAATTTCACTGCAATTATTTTAGCTTTTTCGATATGTACTTATCAGGAGTCAACTGTACTCGGGTTGTATAGGTGTATGATCAGTGTTTGAATCAATGCATTTGCTGCCGTTCCAAAGCGGTCTTGAGGAAGCCGGTATAGGGCAGCACTCAAACAGTGAACCACAACCAAAAGCCACAGCAGACAAGCGGAGGCAAACCTGGGGCCAAGAGCTGGGTTCCTTCTCAATGACAACACAGGGGAAGAGCATATCATAGCATAGGATGACACAAATGGGTGACAATTAGCAAAGCAGATCAGCACAAGCACATACATCCAATGAGAGTAGTGTTGAGCGATTAACTGAAATGTTGTTTTTTTTTGTGTTATTTTTCAATGATTTAACCAACATCTGTTCAATTATTTGAATTCCATTTAGAATTTTTTTTCGCTCAGTTTCCCTGGAGATAAATAAGATCAAGCCTGAACTGTGTGATGTAGTAGAGAGTTGTAGTTTCCAACAGGCCAATATTCTATATAGTTTAGCACAGAAAATGTGGTAATTAACTACAATGACCATAATCCATTGCGCGCCTACTTGTCTGGTCTGCGGGGGTTTTCTACACCTGCTATGTTAGGTTAGTGTGGGGCAGACACGGAGAGAGAAGAGACAGAAGAATGCAAGATCGAGAGGGACAGCGAGCAGTTGCTTAGTGGGGTATCTCTACCTGAAAATACTGTACATGATCAAAGTGATTGATAGTTGGTTTTCAGCAGTCATAACAGTATGCCTTATTTAATGTACTTTGAAGCATTAATAAAATAGTGATTTTGTCAGACAGTGTAGGCAGCAGCTCTATAGAGATGAGATGAAGACTTGGAATGAAATAATAGTCATCAAATAAAACTATCTATGTAACGTAATATACACAACAACTGAAATGTTTTATTAAAGTAAAGTCAATGATGGGACTTTTTAATTGTTTATTCTGTGTTACAGCATTCAACCCACATAATGCATAGTGCATTTATTGTCAAATAAATTATAATCGAAACCCGAAATTGTAAGACGTGATAATAAATAATCTAAATAATCGAATGGAAACCGAACCGACCTCAAAAAGCACTGGGTGGCCCCAGGACAGCCAGTCTAATTGTTCAGCACAGCAGAATCAGAGGGGAGTGCCATGGGGGAAGAGAGAAGACCCAACCACTCACCTTGTTTTCCATTCCTCTGTTGATTTGGAGCGATTTTTCCGGGCCAGTCTTTGTTTCTCCTCTACCCTCTTCTTCTCTGCACTTGCCAAATCTGAGAAACACAGAAATATTTCAATGTATCAAAATATTTAGATTCATTGACAAAATGCTCATTGTATTGCTGGACACCAGATGTGGATCATTGACAAAAACACAATGCTCTATATAACTATATCACCATACCTATGTCTCCTTTCTCCATGGCTCTGATGTCAGGTCTGAGCCGACAGTCTGTGGGGGGCAGGACCCCCTTCATGCCCCCCTCCAGCTCATTCAGCTGCATGGCAAATGTGGAGAAGGCGTAGAACTACCAAAGAGAGAGAGAGAGGGGGAAGGGCCTACAAATCACTGACTGACAATCAGTTCAATCACTCCAGAAGGCTAAAAATGTCAACAGTAAATCCCAGATTTCTGCCTCTTAGTAATTCCTCCAATCATCCCTGTGATCCCTGCAGTTGTCTGGTCGGGGAGCCATCCTCCAGACCTGCTTTCCTCCCCTTCCGCCCCTGCCTCCCCTCGACCCCCTTACCTGTGCAGAGTTGTCTGGTCGGGGGACTATCCTCCAGATGAGCTCACTTCCTGGGATGACCTGGACCGTGTCTCCATCAGGCAGGGGCATCTCCTCTGGCTCTTCGTCTACACTGGTCTGGAGGGACAGACAGGGGGACACGCAACCTTCAAACAGGTATGCAACTACAATAGCTACTTTGGTCATATCAAGGGTCCTCACTCCAAAACGAGTGTAATGGTAGCTTAAATAAATCAAATCAAATGTTTTGTCACATGCACCGAATACAACAGGTGCAACAATGCAGTTAAGGAAAATACACCCCCCCCAAAAAAGGAAAATTAACAAATAATTAAAGAGCAGCAGTAAAATAACAATAGCGAGACTATATACTGGGGGTACCAGTACAGAGTCAATGTGTGGGGTCGCCGGTTAGTCAAGGTAATTGAGGTGATATGTACATGTAGGTAGAGTTATTAAAGTGACTATGCATAGATAATAACAGAGAGCAGCGTAAGAGAAGGGGAAGGGGGGGGCAATGCAAATAGCCTGGGTAGCCATTTGATTAGATGTTCAGGAGTCTTATGGCTTGGGAGTAGAAGCTGTTTAGAAGCCTCTGGGACCTAGACTTGGCGCTCCGGTACCGCTTGCAGTGCGGTAGCAGAGAGAACAGTTTGACTAGGGTGGCTGGAGTCTTTGACAATTTTTAGGGCCTTCCTCTGACACCGCCTGGTATAGAGGTCCTGGATTGCAGGAAGCTTGGCCCCAGTGATGTACTGGGCCGTACGCACTACCTTCTGTAGTGCCTTGGTGTCAGAGGCTAAGCAGTTGCCATACCAGGCAGTGATGCACCCAGTCAGGATGCTCTTGATGGTGCAGCTGTAGAACCTTTTGAAGATCTGAGGACCCATGCCAAATCTTTTCAGTCTCCTGAGGGGGAATAGGTTTTGTTGTGCCCTCTTCACAACTGTCTTGGTGTGCTTGGACCATGTTAGTTTGTTGGTGATGTGGACGCCAAGGAACTCAAAGCTCTCAACCTGCTCCACTGCAGCTCCGTCGATGAGAATGGGGGCGTGCTCGGTCCTCCTTTTCCTGTAGTCCACAATCATCTCCTTTGTCTTGATCACGTTGAGGGAGAGGTTGTTGTCCTGGCACTACATGGCCAGGTCTCTGACCTCCTCCCTATAGGCTGTCTCGTTGTCGGTGATCAGGCCTACCACTGTTGTGTCATCGGCAAATTTAATGATGATGTTGTCGTGCAATCATGAGTGAGCAGGGAGTACAGGAGGGGACTGAGCACGCACCCCTGAGGGGCCCCTGTGTTGAGGATCAGCATGGCAGATGTGTTGTTACCTACCCTCACCACCTGGGGGCGGACCGTCAGGAAGTCCAGGATACAGTTGCAGAGGGCGATGTTTAGTCCCAGGGTCCTTAGCTTATTGATGAGCTTTTAGGGCACTATGGTGTTGAAAGCTGAGCTGTAGTCAATGAATAGCATTCTCACATAGGTGTTCCTTTTGTCCAGGTGTGAAACGGCAGTGTGGAGTATCTGTTGGAAGTATGCAAATTGGAGTGGGTCTAGGGTTTCTGGGATAATGGTGTTGATGTGACCCATGACCAGCCTTTCAAAGCACTTCATGGCTACAGGCATGAGTGCTACGTGTCGGTAGTCATTTAGGCAAGTTACCTTAGTGTTTTTGGGCACAGGGACTATGGTGGTCTGCTTGAAACATAGAATTAGGAGGATAGAATTATGCTCAGATTAGATATCGTGCACCAGCTGTTGTTTATAAATATACATAGACCGCCACCCCCTGTTTTACCAGAGGCTGCTGTTCTATCCTGCCGGTAGAGTGTATAACCACCAGCTGTATGTTATTAATGTCGTCGTTCAGCCATGGCTCAGTGAAACATAAGATATTACAGTTTTTAATGTCCCGTTGGTAGGATATACGTGCTTTTAGTTTGTCCTTTTTATTATCCAGTGATTGTACGTTGGCCAATAGTACCGATGGCAACAGCCGATTAGACACTTGTCGCCTAATCCTCACAAGGCACCCCGATCTCCTTCTGCGAAACCTCCGTCTCTTTCTCCTGCAAATGACGGGGATGAGGTCCTGTTCAGGTGTCTCTAGTAAATCTCTCTCGTCCATCTCATTAAAGAAAAATTGTTCGTCCAGTTCAAGGTGAGTAATCGCTGTTCTGATGTCCAGAAGTTATTTTCGGTCATAAGAGACGGTAGCAGCAACATTATGTACAAAATAAGTTACAAACAATGCGAAAAAACGAACAAAATAGCACAGTTGGTGAAGAGCCCATAAAACGGCAGTCATCCCCTCCGGCGCCATTATCGTCACTCGTCACTCATCCATAAGCATGGAGCAAAATTAGACATGTTGTGCTCCATGTTCATGGTACCAAAGCGTGCAACATTTTCCAGGCTACTATTTATGTATTGCTCAGTTTACTAAACTCTAGTCAAATAACCACCTCATGATCATACACTTTGTTGAGGAAAAGTTTCAAATTAAATCATGCTGCCAGATTAAAATGAGGTTAATTTCATTTTTGCACCTAACACACTGCTTTAGGGAAAACACTAAGGGGATGTGGCTGATGTGCAAACCGATATTGAAATTTACAAATTGGTTAGATGAGGGTTAGGGTTAAGGTTAGGGGTTTGGTTAAGGTAAGGATCAGTTATAGATTTTGTCTATGAGCAGCAGGTAGCCTAGTGGTTAGAGCGTTGCACTTGCAAGATCAAACCCCCGAGCTGACAAGGTAAAAATCTGTCGTTCTGCCCCTGAACAAGGCAGTTAGCCCACTGTTCCTAGGCAGTCATTGAAAATAAGAATTTGTTCTTAACTGACTTGCCTAGTTAAATAAAGATGAAATAAATAAAAAATAGATTTTGTCTAGTCATTTTCATGGTGCGAAAGCGTGCAACATTTGACGTGCTGGTCAGAAAAGTTCCCTTAGTCTCTCCCTTGCTTTTGCACCACAAACATCTTTGCCCTTAATTGGCTTATTGAGTAATACTTTTATCACTACATTATCATCTGATCTCATGAATAGTACTGAACAGCACTGGACTGGCATGAGGTATAGTACAGCTTATTTTACTCAGCAAATGATATGATAGTTACATAACCACCCTGGTGGGGCTGAAGGCACTACCTTGTTTTTGATATGGAATGTTTTTGATTAGTGCACATACAGTACCTGCGTGTTGCTTTTCTTCTCCTCTGAGTTCTTCTTGTGAGCATCAAAGGTGGCGGCGTCCACAGTGTATAAGCACTCGGTCCATTTACCATATATGGCGCAGAGCTTCTTCTTGCTGCAAACACACAGTCAAAATGAGCGGTTCAGCTTTTCTGATTGCTAACATACAAATCATCTTGATACAGTAAAACAGTTTGTGGAAAGAAAACTAACAAACAAGTACCTTTTATCCAGAATATAGCCCTCCACTTTGTGCAGCTCCTTGCCAAACATACCGCATGGTTTGAACGTCAGGCTGCATCTCTCGCCGGTCCTGTCACCGAAAGACGAAGCCTTCTAGTTACATGTTCTCTTTCACTATTCCCCACAGCCAGACAATGCTTTCAAACAACCACCATTTTGTTGCTCAGTCTGTCGGCTTTGTAAAGGCAAGTATCTGTCCCAGTTCCGTTACATTGCTCAATCAACTGGATACAAACGTGGATCCAGACCACTGCACACACACACAGACACACGTGTAGGCACACACGGCGAGGGAGTCTCCCTTACTTGTGGTTGATCACTTCCACATTGCCATACTGCTCGATCCACAGCTGGCCCACGATGATGTTGTGGACACAGCAGGTGGGGTTTGTCCAGGTGTATGCTTCATTACATCTGCAGAGAAAGAGAGAGCGAACATGTCACAGCAGATAACCGATCACCAACTACGTCAACTTAGCGATGCCAACTCATACCAAACTACTTCACAGAGATTCAAATGTCCTTCAAACTTCAACATTAATTCATTAGTTTCATCCAGGCTTAAGAAAAAAGCTCCCAGAATAGCTCTATTGCCAGAACATGCACTACTGTTCAAGTTTGGGGTCACTTAGAAATGTCCTTGTAAGAAAAATATATATTTTTTCCATTAAAATAACATCAAATTCATCAGAAATACAGTGTAGACATTTGTGTAGTACACGCTGTGTACAACTCCCTTCACAG
The DNA here is from genome assembly GCF_018296145.1 of Oncorhynchus tshawytscha. Lineage (NCBI taxonomy): Eukaryota > Metazoa > Chordata > Actinopteri > Salmoniformes > Salmonidae > Oncorhynchus > Oncorhynchus tshawytscha. The sequence goes on along the minus strand of NC_056456.1, from coordinate 18,729,353 downwards.
AACAGAGCAAACTGGCTAACCAGAATAGAAAGAGGAGTGGGAGGCCCAGGTGCACAACTGAGCAAGAGGACAAGGAATAATCTTTTATTTAAAATTGGCCAGTCTGAGATATGGCTTTTTCTTTGTTACTGCCTAGAAGGCCAGCATCCCGGAGTCGTCTCTTCTCTGTTGACGTTGAGACGGGTGTTTTGCGGGTACTATTTAATGAAGCTGCCAGTTGAGGACTTGACACTCCAAAGTACTTGTCCTCTTGCTCAGTTGTGCACAGAGGCCTCCCACTCCTCTTTCTATTCTGGTTAGAAACCATTTGCATCGTTCTGTGAAGGGAGTAGTACACAGTGTTGTACGAGATCTCCAGTTTCTTGAAAATTTCTCACATGGAATAGCCTTCATTTTTCTGAAGACTGACGAGTTTCAGAAGAAAGTTCTTTGTTTCTGGCAATTTTGAGCCTGCAATCGAACCCACAAATGCTGATGCTCCAGATACACAACTAGTCTAAGGCCAGTTTTATTGCTTCTTTAAAATCAGTACAGTTTTCAGCTGTGCTAACATATTTGCAAAAGGGTTTTCTAATGATCAATTAGCCTTTTAAAATGATAAACTTGGATTAGCTAACACAACGTGCCATTGGAACACACGAGTGATGGTTGCTAATAATGGGCCTCTGTACGCCTATGTAGATATTCCATTAAAGAAAACAGCCGTTTCCAGCTACAATAGTCATTTACAACATTAACAATTCTACACTGTATTTCTGATCAATTTGATGTTAATATAAATGGGACAAAAAATATTATTTTCTTTAAAAAACAAGGACACTTCTAAGTGACCCCAAACTTTTGAACAGTAGTGTATGTATTGCTATATTTACTGGGAGATAAAGGCCAAATCAAGGAAACTCCAAGGCAAACTCTCAGGGAGGGAAAGCTATACTGAACAAAAATGTAAAACGCAACATGCAACAATTTCACTGAGTTACAGTTCATATAAGGAAATCAGTACATTTTAATAAATTCATTAGGCCCTAATCTATGGATTTCACATGCATGGAATACAGATATGCATCTGTTGGTAACAGCTACCTTAAAAAAAGTCAGGGCGTGGATCAGAAACCCAGTCAGTATCTGGTGTAACCACCATTTGCTTCATGCAGCATGACACATCTCTTTCGCATAGAGTTGATCAGGCTGTTGTTTGTGGCCTGTGGAACGTTGTCTCACTCCTCTTCAATGGCTGTGCGAAGTTGCTGGATATTGGCGGGAACTAGAACATGTTGTCGTACACGTTGATCCAGAGCGTCCCAAACCCGTTCAATGTGTGACATGTCTGGTGAGTATGAAAGCCATGGAAGAACTGGGATATTTTCAGCGTTGAGGAATTGTGTACAGATCCTTTCGACATGGAGCTGTGCATTATCATGCTGAAACATGAGGTGATGGCAGCAGATTAATGGCACGACAATGGGCCTCAGGATCTCGTCACAAAGCAATTGTGTTCGTTGTTTGTAACTTATGCCTGCCAAATTCTCAACAACGACATTGGAGGCGGCTTCTGGTAGAGAAATTAACATTAATTGATCTGCCAACAGCTCTGGTGGACATTCCTGCAGTTATGCGAATTGCACACTCGTTCAAAACCTGAGACATCTGTGGCATTGTGCTGTGTGACAAAACTGCACATTTCAGAGTGGCCTTTTATTGTCCCCATCATAAGGTGCACCAGTGTAATGATCATGCTGTTTAATCAGCTTCTTGATATGCCACACCTGTCTGCTGGATGCATTATCTTGGCAAAGGAGAAATGCTCATTAAAAGGGATGTTAACAAATTTGTGCAAAACAATTTAGAGAAATAAGCTTTTTGTGTGTATGGAACATTTCTGGAGTATTTTATTTCAGCTCATGAAACAGGGGACCAACACGTTACATGTTGGGTTTATATTTTTGTTCAGTGTACATGTACACTGTGGAGGGAATCTCAGCTCCAGACTTACTTGGGCAGCTCCAGGGTGATGATGCCTTTAGGCTCTGCCTCCACGCTCTTTCCCCAGAACTTGAGTTTGGGGTAGATGGAGCCGTGGAACAAGAAGTCCTCCTGCAGACCCTCGGCGTGGAAGGCGCTGACGGGGGGGTGGTGGCTCACCTGCTCAGACATCCACCTGAACCCTAGGTCCTCTCTGAGGGGACAGGAGGGAGGGGGTTAATGGTACATACTTAGCCATCACCTTCCATCTTCAGATGTCTTGAGACATCGGACTTAAGGATTCAAATGTATTTTTGGTGACGTCTTGAGTCAAACTAGTACCACTAGTAGTAACCACCATCTCACAACATATACAGAACAGTTAACCTAAACATCAACCACAGTAATATATGTCTAACCTGATTAGCTCATAGGTTTCTCCTAGAAGTGGATTGAAGGGTTTTCCAGTCCTCTCCCACTGTGATGCTACAGCAGACACAGCAAATGCTGCCACACACTGAAACCATCATAGATGAACAGAAATGTGTAACGTCAGAAGCTGTAGATGAGCACAGCCAAATGAATATGTAATACAGCGGTGATTGTGAGTGCAAACTCACGCGCATGTCTATACGAGAGAGGATGATGAAGACGTGGGCAAAATACCTTCATCCTCTCCATGGAGTCTGTGGCAGCGTTAGCCTGGTGGATGAGATACGTGTGCTCCATGTACTCTGTCAGCCGTTGAAGAAAACTCAGGGGCTCGTTGAAGATTACTGGCATGGCTATCTTAGACAGCTCCTGGGAGAGGAGAGAAAAAGAGGAGACGAGTCAAAGAGAGAGAGGTAAGGAAACACACAAGCAAAGAAGCTCATCCACAGCCCACACAGACATACCTGTATTATATTATACAGTAATATCAGGCAATATAGGGAATATAGTGATTAGAGAGTGCAATAGACTGAAAGTACTTGAGAAAATTACAGGACATTGGTAATAGAGTGGAAGTCCCTATAAAGCTCACATAGTTGTGTTTCAATGACAGAGGTGTGATATAACATCAGCAATAAGCTCTAGTCTAGATCCCAGTCCGGAACACAGTTTGACACCCGTACCGACTGGTCTCTGCAGTGTCAGTAAAAAGGCCCACATTTCAGTAGCAACCCTGGGTTAAAACAATGGTTTGCCATGGATCTAACTAATTTAAACCCAGAGGACACACACATAGTTATGGTAGTTTCTCCATTGCCATTAGTGTCTGCCCTTACACCAGGCCTGTGTCCCAAATGGCACCCCATTTCCTATGTAGGGCACTACTTTATACCAGGGCCCCTAGTCAAAGTATTGCACTGATGTGGTTCCACCAATTCAGTGCCTTGAGAAGTGTAACTTGGTCAAAAACAAAAAAAACAAGCATTCTTTCATAAAGAGCACGTTAAACTTCATAAAAACATGTTTTCCCTTCCCATAAAAAAATAACTATAGTAAGTGCCTATTAAGTGCCAAATAAAGGAGCAGAGTTGACAATTTAATCTTAAAAATCAGCCATAAATCCCCTTTTGAGATGGGGAAAGGAAGCTTGTTGTGTGCAACAGGGACTGAATGCAAGCTTCTAAAAACATTTCAGGGTTGACGTGTTATGCCCGACCCAGTCAGTTTTCCACCACAAAATGGCCAAAAAGAGAAGAACCATTAGATGTTCAATGTTTCATTCAAAAAATATATTTAAAAGAAAAAAAAGTCCAGTTCATGTAACACGGTTGACCTTAAAATGAGGGACAGACGTAAATGATTCACTAATCACATGAAATAAATAATCATCTTCAGAAATGACTGACAAAGCAACAAAATAACTAGGGCTTTACAATGATGGTGAAAACTGGATTTTGGCACTTTAGCATGTCTTTATTCATATTTTAAAACCAGATGGATTTATTTCTCCATATGGTCCACAGCATTTCATTTAATATAACCGGCTTTTAAAATGCAATATTGGTGCACAATTTCTTTTTAAAAAATATCAAAGGGATGCAAAAGGCACTCTTTTCGTGGAACAACCACCCTACATAGAGAACAGGTTGCCATTTGAGCCACAGATGGGAATCATTACACCGCTTTAATTAGGGGAAGTGCAGGAAGTGTAGAGCTTACATCATCCAATTAAAAATCATCCAGGAAGTGGAAAAAGGGGATTAGGATCCCTACAGACCACTACTGATGACAGGGTCTTTCACATCATAGACCTGTGCTTAGATAGTCACAAATATATACAAGCTATAACAAGGCAAGTAAATCTCTCCATAGCTACAGTAACTACAGTAACTCATTAGCCGGTAAGTCGGCCCAAGGACACATTCTCAGGTCAGCAGTATTTCCCACTAACACAGCACAAATCCACATTAAAGAAGCGGCAGATTGAACAAAGTATAAAGAGAAAATACAGAGGGGGAAAAAACATCTATCCCATGTGGTTTAGTTGGTAGAGCCATGGTTCTTGCAACGCCAGGTTGTGGGTTTGATTCCCATGGGGGACCAGCACACATTAGCTAAATGACAAATGTAATGTTTGTGGCTGAATTCTTGGCAGACAGAGAGAAAGGCATGTTTGCTCACTGTTTGCTTTCAGCTCCTGTGCCTTTGGGTTGTGCCAATGCAGTACCCTTCTTTACATGAATAATGAGTGTGAATTCTCACCATGCCGATGCATTTCTTCAGGATGCTCCAGACGCTGACGTCATTCCTGGAGAACATGGGCGCGGGCAAAGATGTTCTGTCGAATAGAAACAGACAAACAATTAGGTCAGATCTAAATGGGGTGATCCCACTGAATATATATGGATGCAGACATGGTCCCAGAGAATTGAACCAGATAAAAAAAAAACAAGGACTTTGGTGACAGAGTAATTAATGAGGGGTTGAAGCCAGATTCTCTTATATATATATATATATATATACTGTATAGCTACTTTATAGATAAGGCATGGCTCTCTTCCTCCTACGTCTCAACAATGCTCTAAGGCGAGGCTATCATTAAATCAGATAGTAGGTATCATGTTGTGGGTGAGGCGTGTTTACTTTCTAAGTATTTGCAATTAAGCAAGTACCCTTGGTTCTGTGTGATGCTCTTGGCCATCTTTGTTCATGGAGAGGAACTATGTTTGGAATACACAAAAGTAAGCCATTGTTTAGTTATGCAGAGTACAGCTGTACATGAAACTTATCTGGAACATCAGTGATGGCTTGACCTACTATTTCGAAACAGAGTAACCTGACAGCTAATTAGCCAACTGTAGCTGCTGCAGTCAAGCCTCAGGCAACGCCCATGAATGATTGGGAGGGTGTTTGCATGTTCCCGTCGGTGTTTGTGTGTGCATCGCGGCCCGCCCGTGGACCAGGTGTGCATGCCTCAGGGAGGCGGCGTGTTTACTTAGCGATAAGCAGTGAAGCAGCTACACACAGCAGGAGATGAAGGGAGAGGAAAGAAGAGGCCTGTGGGGCTAAATCCTAGCCCTTCTCTCTTAACAGTGGAATGAGCAGGCCAATGGAGCATGGTGGAGCAGTACTTCTGCCGGCTCCACAACACGCCATAACCTGTTACGCTAAAGAAACTGATTCGTACTTTAACTCGCTACGCTACTCTACAGCGTCATTCAGTTCCCATAGACATACATTTTCGCTTGACTCAAATCAAGCCTTACAACACATAATCAAGGATTTATCGTACGCTTCTGGGATTACTAATTGAGGTATCAATTTAAAAAATGAGTTATCTTTAACATACTGAGGTAGACAATGACTGAATCCCATCTCCTTCATGAGAGCATGTCTGACTGCACCATGATTAATAGTGGGCCCACGAGTGTGAAGCACTGTTGATATCAATTAGCTTATTTGGTTGGAGTGAGTCCAGAATCCTGGAAGGAGAATGGGAGCATTCCAAATGGCACCCTATCCTCAATTTAGTGCACTAGGTGAAGAGTGGGCTAAGTTGAACCATTTTGTACATTCAGCATCACTCCGTCAAGGGAAATATAGTATAGTTTCAGGTTTCACTAATCGTATGTACTTCATGCACATGGTATACACCAGCCAACGAAATGCTTCTCGACAATGCAACAATAAGAAATAATAAAAGTTAAGAAAACGAACAAAGTAAATGGCTCAGTAGAATATATTTTTTTTTTGCATAAGTATAATACAGGAATGTACAATTTATAGTCCAATTTTGACATGAGTTTTGGGGAAGGGGGATTAGGGGGAAAGTGTTTAAATTGTTCAGTATTTAGCTATCATAATAAGTCTGGCAGTAGCAGTTGTGATGTGTGTGTGTGTGTGTAGCATGATGTGTGTGTGTGTAAGGTGCAGAGAATGTAGTATTCTTTCTAACAAAGATATCTACATATATTTCAGGATGTTGTGTAATCAAATAATCACAATTCATGTAAAACATTACAGTTTTGAAAACATAGCTTGTCCCAAAAAAGTGGTCTCTAGGCATAACTTACACCGGTTATGGGGTAACTTGAGCCACAGGATAGGGTAAATTAAGCAGTCTTCAAATGTCTGTACTGATTGAAATATTACTACTTTCTTTTTAAACCATGTCAATCTTAATTTCCCAAACACAAATGCTTTTTGGTCTTTTAATAACTTTAAGCATATTTTATCAGAGGCTTATCAACAAACAAACACTTTTAACATAGGCCGTGTTGATACCTCATATCCCAGCGATAATGCCTTGCATTACACCTGGGAAGAAAACACTTCAATTTGCTCAACTTACCCCAAGGCCAACATTTTGACGATATTAGCCCACACAGCTACAAGGATGCACTTTCCTGCTAAGATAAGGGCCTCTTTGAAGCTTAGAGACCCCAAACTGATGTATAGAACCATCTTATAATTATTGGTGAAAAACTGTTTCTTGCTTACCACTTTTTCCATGTGGTTTCTTTCTTCACAGACTCCATGAAATGACGACCTCTTCCTAAATATTTGGTCAGATGATTCGTTGTGTGTGTGGTTTACTAGAAACAAGGGTGCCTCAACTCACTCCTTCGGTTCAACTTACCCCAATCTCCCCTACTTTTGACCAGGGCCCATAGGGCTCACTCATTCCATCACACAACAGAGATGTATCTACACATACATAGCCAGAGAAGCTATAACTCTGAATGACAGCTATAGCGTATAAACAAGCTCCTCATCAATCTTTTACAACACACACACAGGCGCACGCACGCACACACACACACACACCCCTTTCCTCTCACTCAGTATTTCGTGCTCTAAACTGGCAAGCACTAAATTATTCACAGGTCAATTGTTTGGATTAAGAAAGAGAGGGCATGCAACCATCCTTCGTCCACAGAAATAAAGTAGACTGACCAATCTTCAAAAAGCCTTCTGCTCTGACCCAGTGTACCAAGCACCAATAAGCCACTAGCCTGCTGAATCTGAATGACATAACAGTGGATGGAAAAACAAGAGAGATCTGTCTATGGGGCTTGGGTGCCCAAACAAACACAGGAATAAAAACCTAGACGTACTGGGGTATATCACATTATATGCCGTTGGCTCTATTGCATAAAGTCATTTCCTACAAAATGTCACGTGATAAAAACACACATTTCGAAACAATAAAACAAAATAAATAATGATAGAATATACTAGAATAAATTAACCGCACAGTTAAAAGCCTTGCTTTAAGCAGGAAGCAGGAAACCAAGTTGAAAACAAGCCGTTTACATCACATATTAACTGCATCCTGACCCCACCTGTGCTTCTTCACTCCGTTGCATTGGGCCTTCTTGTCGCCATGGTTAACCTCCCCAGACATGTCGCAGGCGGCAGCGGGTCCCCTGAGGGTGCTGCTGCTGAACAGAGAGGGCTCTCTCTCCTCTTCCTTCACCTCCCCTTCTTCCTCCTCTTCACACGAGTGTCCTGCCACAGACAGGAAGCCGCTCAGAGAGAGAGAATGCTCGTCGTCGGACTCTGCAGGGGGAGGGGGGTGCCAGGGGCCAGAGACAGAGAGGGAGTCATGTCACCTTTGAGCCTAGCAAAGCAAACCAAAACAAAAAACGTTAAATTCTGCAGCCTGCCTTCACACTCCTTCACCCGGTAGTGACTGACAGAACTCCCTGCTCCTCCTCCCTCCCTCCCTGCAGCCAGTGAAACCACACCTGGGAGATAGGGTTCCTATGAGAGGACACAAAGACGTTCCCCTGTGTCTGCTGTGGTTAGTACAGTACTCTGGCTCCGTCTCTAACTTAGACTGCATGTCACCGCTACTAGGGACAACACAGGTAGTAACACCCAGGAAAAAGGGGAGGGGAAACAGAACAAAGAGGAGGAGCTGAGAGACTGAATCATAGAATATTGTATAATAGTTTTGTAGTTCTTTGTGTGAGGCAGGGTCACAGAGCTGATATTACCGATACGTTTTTTTTCGGGCATGCCAATAATGCTTTTAATTAAACAATTTAGCCGGCATGATCGGTTATGGGAACAAGCTTCAAAATCTCTCGTAAGTAGAGCAATGGTATTGATAGATGTAGGTCATGTGGCTTCATCCAATAATAACAAATGGACATGATGCATCTTTATTATGTAAACAAGGAAGAGTGAAGATGTCTAACGTGCTGGTCGATTTTCTCTCTCTTACATTGAACGTAAACATTGTATTATAGATTGCTGTAAGCAGGGTATATTTATAAGAGTAGGGAGAGAGAAAGCGCTGACCAGTAGATCACTGTGGATGGATGAATGATGCAACAATCCCAAAGAACCAGGGATCACTCTAAAAATGCACAAGCATACTGTATAGCAAAGCAGCACACTCCTATTTTAGCCAGCATACAGTATCAATCACTACTCTACTGCAAGGCTCTAAGGTATAGGCTACACTGTGCTGGAGCAACCCACTACAGAGTTCAACATCTATTTCAGTACTAAAGCATTGTTAGCCAAGCATAGAGTAATTACTGTAGCTAACAATTCCATTTAATCTGGTCATATCATATTCTTAAAAGGTTTCACTTAACCAGCTCCTTTTGAATTGAGTTGGAATTTTAGAGCCTAGCTACAGCGAGAGATATTTCAGCCTGAAACAAGAGAATATTTCAGCCTTAAGAAGAAGCGCTTGCTAGCTGCCTCATTAGCCTTGGGATTCATCAGCAGTGGCCATTTTGAGATTGTTACTTCTCTGCAACACTAGTTGTAAGGGCCATTATCCCAACATGGAGACAATTAGCCAGTGTAGCAGGTAGCTGATCGTTGGGTAACCAGCCGTGTAACACAGCGCTGGGATTGGTCATTAGACAGGAAGACATGGAGGGAGGCTGGGGTGCCCTGGGGACCTTCTGGGCACCTCAGCCACCCTGTTAGCATGTGTAGTGACTCATGTCCCGTACACACAGACAGACACATGCTGATATTGATTACTGCGTTGTTGGAAAGATCAAGAATGAAAGGCATTTCACTGTACTTGTGCAAGTGACAATAAAAACTTGAAAACTAAAAGGAGATGTTTTCGTAAATCTGTTACCAAAATTTTTTCCCCAATATTTTTTAATATTTTGCATACACTCTGTAAATTGTTTGAAGCAGGCATTGTGCATAGAGTTGCATGGTTTGTTAAACTTTGAAATCAACGGTTTTTGTTTGGCATACATTTTAAACTGACAAATCGGAGACCGCGTAATTCCATTACCGTGGAATTTCCCTAGGTCATACATCATTCAGCACACTGCACAATTATCAAGTCAGTCTCGGCAAACTGTATAAAGAAAGAACCTTTACCGTGGAATTTCCCTAGGTCATACATCATTCAGCACCCTGCACAATTATCAAGTCAGTCTCGGCAAACTGTATAAAGAACCTTTACCGTGGAATTTCCCTAGGTCATACATCATTCAGCACCCTGCACAATTATCAAGTCAGTCTCGGCAAACTGTATAAAGAAAGAACCTTTACCGTGGAATTTCCCTAGGTCATACATCATTCAGCACCCTGCACAATTATCAAGTCAGTCTCGGCAAACTGTATAAAGAAAGAACCTTTACCGTGGAATTTCCCTAGGTCATACATCATTCAGCACCCTGCACAATTATCAAGTCAGTCTCTGCAAACTGTATAAAGAAAGAACCAAATAAAGAGTGAAATCTTCCTCAGCCTCAGAGGCTACCATCTGCTGGAGAGAGATGTGTTGCTGGATCCTAGAGGTGTCTGTGCTGCTGATAAAAATAAACAAGGTGTCCGTAAACCACAGCCTATTCTTCAACACAGAAACAACTCCACAGGGGAAGTGGTTTTCATTACTGACAACAGTGTGGAGGAGCTTTAAGGTTAGGGAGCCAGGTAGGGTCAATGAACAATTTAGACTGAAGGAATCAACTCAGCTTTATCGTTCAGAGCTGCACAGCCACGATAGTCAGCCGGCTCATTTTTTTATTACAGATTTACAAGGCTCATTTAATTGGTTCTTATCTAGGTGTAGCTTGTTGCTGTGTACTCTGGAAGTGTTAATACATCGCTTTGTATAGAGGTGCTTATAGAGGTCTTTCAAACATGTTCTGAGGTACAGGTCAATGAAAAACAGAATAGCCCGAAACAAAAATATGTTAATGGTATAATTAATGTCAATTTTTGCGATCTTAAACAGCACCCCATTCTCTATATGCCTATACACACACACACACACTCAACAGACGGACCACGGTTCAGATTCAGACCCAGAAAGGGATGAGTACGGACCACAGTCCAGATTCAGACCCAGAATGGGATGAGTACGGACCACGGTCCAGATTCAGACCCAGAAAGGGATGAGTACGGACCACGGTCCAGATTCAGACCCAGAAAGGGATGAGTACGGACGACGGTCCAGATTCAGACCCAGAAAGGGATGAGTACGGACGACGGTCCAGATTCAGACCTAGAAAGGGGTGAGTACGGACGACGGTCCAGATTCAGACCCAGAAAGGGGTGAATACGGACCATGGAACAGATTTTAGGAACTCAGTCGGGCTTTCAATTGAATGCTGTTGAGAATTGTAATAGTAGAATGCACAAGGTGCAATTCAGACATTTGGTAGTGCATGGGCAGTTTCCCTAGTTATGTAATTCAGACATTTGGTAGTGCATGGGCAGTTTCCCTAGTTATGTAATTCAGACATTTGGTAGTGCATGGGCAGTTTCCCTAGTTATGTAATTCAGACATTTGGTAGTGCATGGGCAGTTTCCCTAGTTATGTAATTCAGACATTTGGTAGTGCATGGGCAGTTTCCCTAGTTATGTAATTCAGACATTTGGTAGTGCATGGGCAGTTTCCTAGTTATGTAATTCAGACATTTGGTAGTGCATGGGCAGTTTCCCTAGTTATGTAATTCAGACATTTGGTAGTGCATGGGCAGTTTCCCTAGTTATGTAATTCAGACATTTGGTAGTGCAGAGGCAGTTTCCCTAGTTATGGCAGTTTCCCTAGTTATGTAATTCAGACATTTGGTAGTGCATGGGCAGTTTCCCTAGTTATGTAATTCAGACATTTGGTAGTGCATGGGCAGTTTCCCTAGTTATGTAATTCAGACATTTGGTAGTGCATGGGCAGTTTCCCTAGTTATGTAATTCAGACATTTGGTAGTGCATGGGCAGTTTCCAGTTTCTAGTTATGTAATTCAGACATTTGGTAGTGCATGGGCAGTTTCCCTAGTTATGTAATTCAGACATTTGGTAGTGCATGGGCAGTTTCCCTAGTTATGTAATTCAGACATTTGGTAGTGCATGGGCAGTTTCCCTAGTTATGTAATTCAGACATTTGGTAGTGCATGGGCAGTTTCCCTAGTTATATAATTCAGACATTTGGTAGTGCATGGGCAGTTTCCCTAGTTATGTAATTCAGACATTTGGTAGTGCATGGGCAGTTTCCCTAGTTATGTAATTCACTGACAGATCTTAAGAGAGCTATTTATAACCAGAAATGTCCAGTTGACCAAGTAGCCCATGTTAGCTAGGTAAGTAAGTTAGCCGATCTAAAACCTGTAGTTATCATGGCCAGATTGTGAGCACATGGGTGCCTTGAAGTCACTCAGGTATCACAAACACACATACAGTACGATATGGCAAAATGTGTAGAATGGCAGGAAATGAGCTTTAAAACAGCTAAATGTTCTCACCACCCCATGGCTCAATGTGTAGAATCGCAGAAAAATGAACTGCTATCTGTTCTTTCTGCCAAAAAGAGGAATGTGAACAGTTTGGGGTCTCGAGGTGGGGGTTTGTTACTACCGATAAATTAATATATCCATCCGGACATTTGCCACCTAGGAAACTTGTGTGACCGGAAGTTCTCAAATACTAGTTGAGTATCCCCGCCCTATATAGAATACTTCTAGAGCTCTGGTCAGTATGGCGCACTATGTAGGGAAAAGGGTGCCATTTACGATGCACTCCAAGGGTTTAATGAAGACAGTTGGGTTTGACTGACCGGACAGGGCATCATAGAAGTCATCCTCTGTGAGTGTGCTTAGCGTGGAGGACCTCCTGCCTTTACAGAGGGACTGCTGGTCTAGATCCTGGTGCTCTGTAGCTAAGGTCTGGAGAGCCTCTGTTAGCAGCTTGTTCTTCTCGACTTCCTGCTCCAACTTCAGGCTCCACACCTGGGACGGACACACACACGGTATATTAGACATGCCACAGTGTGCGGAACATGTGCACAACACACTTGTTGGCACATTAGACAAGACATGGCACAACATGCCATTGCAAACACTCACACGGATAAACATTTGACATTTGTTTTAATGCATTTCTAACAGATCATGTGAAAAGCAGACTGTGATAGGTGTGTTTGTGGTATTGATCTCTTCCTCTGTAGAGTTCTGTGGTTGATAAAGCTCCTGACGGGACGGCAGGTCATTGTTCTAACCCACGGCCCTTCAGATCCAGTTTCCTCCACTCTGAACCAAACACCCCGGTCTCAGACAGCACCGTGGCCCATGATTGAGTGTCTCTCCTGGGCAACCTGAGCTCAGCTGGACTGGGGTGTTTGACTGGATAGCCATTCCCCCCTCTCTGATGCTGGTGCTGTGGATCCTCCACTAACCCCAGGAGGAAGAGACTAATAAACAGCAATCTGACAAAACAACACTCTTACCAAGCAATAGTCTACAGTACGTCATAACCTGGGGCTTTGATCACTCAAGAGACAGCTGGAAAGAAAGTCAACCTACTTCAAGTTATATTAATACAGTTTCTCTTTTTATGTGTTTCAAGAGAAAATAAGTACTGTGGTAAATACTGTAAATAAATGTGTAAAAACTACGTGTCGATTTTCCCTACTGAGAGGAGAAGTCAATTGAATTCTGTGAGAAAAGAAAGCTCAGTGACTGACGACAAAAACAGAGTGAGCCAAGACTCCACAGAGTGAGAAGATGCCAAAGTCACCTTGGGGAAGGAAGGAAGGCGGCCTGAGCCGACAGTCTCCGTCAGAAACTGGAGCCTGTAAATCAACTGTAAATCTGAGATAGCGAAGAGAAGCCACCGTCCCTATAGTAGTACTGTGCATACATTGTCGAGCCTGTACTCAAAGTCAAAAGCAATCAATAACACAACCTCAACAAAACACCTCTAATGTAAAAATCATACTGTAGTCAGTGAGAGGGGTAGGGGACGGACTGGGAGAGTGTACTTGCTATCTATTCTATATGATTATTTAAAGACATTCATTCCTAGGCATTACTTGGTGAATAAAATGACTTGTTTACATAACTATATAAAAACAAGGAAGAAAGGGCCTCCCGAGTGGCACATCGGTCTAAGGAACTGCATCGCAGTGCTAGAGGCTTCACTACAGACCTGGTTTGATCCCAGTCTGTATCACAACCGGATGTGATCAGGAGTCCCATGCTGGTGATATACTGCCAGACTCTAAATGCCTTGGCATTTGGTTCAGCTGTCTGGCACCTAGCGTCAGCACACAATAGGCCCAGTGACGTCTGGGTTAGGGGAGGATTTGGCCGGGGGGGGGGCTTTACTTGGCTCATCTCGCTCTAGCGACTCCTTGTGGCATTGCGGGCGCCTGCAGGCTGACCTCGGTTGTCAGGTGAACGGTGTTTCCTTCAACACATTGGTGCGGCTGGCTTCCGGGTTAAGTGGGGCGTGTATTAAGAAGTGCGGTTAAGCGGGTCATGTTTCGGAGGATGAATGACTCGACCTTCGCCTCCCGAGACAATATCAAAATTGGGGAGGGAAAAAAAGGGGTAAAATACAAAAACAACAACAAAGGACAAAAACTACTTCAAAATCAGATGATTATGATTTGATAAAAACTCCAAAAAGAGAACCCTTCAACAGCAGAAGAACGTCTGGAGAGTCACTGTGATATGGTGAACTATGCTCTTTCTTTCAAGTCAGAACACTTACAGAGAGAGATAGTAAACAAAACTCTAACTAATTGCCTTGTAAGTTTACAGTGTCAGCCATAGCAGGTGCTGAGCTTTGGTGGGCTAAAACATTCATACAAAATACTCTTCATCCCCTCAAACCCAGACGATGGAGGAGAAACTACTGCAACATTATAATAATATACACTCAATCTTTCCTCTCTGGCTTCTAGCCTAACGTTAATTACCCACGCCTGCTCCAGTGCTGCGTCTGAGGTCAGAGGTGAGGATGACTCCTGTGAATCAATATACTGATGAATATACTGATGCAGGTTGTGCCGAGCTCTTCTCTCTGCTCAATCAGGTTGGCAGGATCATTACTTGACTTTGGCTTTGATTGAACAACAACACAAACAGGAAGCAAGGCAAGGCAAACACGCTGCTGTATGTACCTGAAACAACATCAAAAGGGAATCCTGAACCCAATAAAACAAGATGTATTTTTGTCAAACCCTAACCTACATTAGGCCCCTATAAAATCTGTAATTGTTTTGCCTGACCCCCATTTAGATTTATCCCAAATTCTGTTTTCTTCATTTTGTTTTTCCAGGTTTCTGTTTTCCCGTTTCTTCTGGTTTTCGCTCTCAAAATCACACCTTTAACAACATGTAAAGTGATGGTCCCATGTTATGAGCTGAAATAAAAGATCACAGAAATGTTCCATATGCATGAAAAGCTTATTTCTCTCAAATTGTGTTTACATCCCTGTTAGTGAGCATTTCTTATTTGCCAAGATAATCCATCCACCTGGCAGGTGTGGCATATCAAGAATCTGATTAAACAGCACGATCATTACACTTGTGCTGGGGACAATAAAAGGCCACTCTAAAATGTGCAGTTTTGTCACACAACCCAATGCCACAGATGTCTCAAGTTGAGGGAGCTTGTAATTCCCATGCTGACTGCAGGAATGTCCAACAGAGCTGTTGCCAGAGAATTACACAGACGGGGAATTCTCCTTGCCTCTTCAGAAATATGCATTCTGTTCATGTCTTAAAATAAACTTGGGAAAATTAATAAACATTCAATACATTTAGTTGATTCCCTATTAAGTTAAATACATTTTTGAATACTGTTGAATTCCGTTGTGTCTGGATTGCTGAAGGGCGGCAACATCAATTTCCTTTGTGAAATGCTGGTGATTTATTGCCATACTCTAAATTCCTTGGCATTTGCTTCAGCTGTCTGGCATCTAGCGTCAGAAACAGTCTATCTAGCCTTCCTTCTTTTCCCCCATATACTTACAGTAGGCCTGTCAACATTTGACATTTTAGTCATTTAGCAGACACTCTTATCAAGAGCAAGCAGAGGTAAGTGCCTTGCTCAATGGCAAATCGACAGATGTTTTACCTAGTTGACTCTGGGATTTGTACCAGCGAGCTTTCCGTTACTGGTCCAATGCTCTTAACTGCTAGGTATATGAACACCAGCTAAGAAGACATCCTCTAGAGATCTCAATGGAGGCTATGTACTGGTTATGTCTTAATGGAGAGTTGGTATTGTAGCGAGAGGGAGAACATCAGATACACTCTGGTCATAGGTCAGGGTTAGGCACAGTCTGTATGCTCTGGAGGGGGTTTTCCTTAGATATATACTGAACAAAAATATAAACGCAACATGTAAAGTGTTGGTCCCATTACACATGTGCACCTTGTGCTGGAGACAATAAAAGGCAACTCTAAAATGTGCAGTTTTGTCACACAATACAATGCCACGCGCAATTGGAATGGACTGCAGGAATGTCCACCAGATCTTTCGCCAGAGAATTGAATGTTAATTTCTCTACCATAAGCCGCCTCCAACTTTGTTTTAGAGAATTTTTAATAAAGCCCTTGTGTAGGGAAAAACTCCACCCATGGCTGTGCCCCTGCCCAGTCGTGAAATCTATAGATTAGGGTCTAATTAATTAATTTCAATTGACGGATTTCCTTAAATAAACTGTAACTCAGTTAAATCTGTGAAATTGTTGCATGTTGCGTTTATATTTTTGTTCAGTATAATATAAATAAATGAATAGATCAGATATAATAGACATTCAAATTTAGAAACCAACCTACACTACTGTTCAAAAGTTTGGGGACACTAAGAAATGTCCTTGTTTTTGAAAGAAAAGCATATTTTTGTCCATTAAAATAACATCATAGCCTTCATTTCTCAGAACAAGAATAGACTGACGGGTTTCAGAAGAAAGTTCTTTGTTTCTAGACATTTTGAGCCTGTAATCGAACCCACAAATGCTGATGCTCAAGATACTCAACTAGTCCAAAGGCCAGTTTTATTGCTTCTTTAAATCAGCATAGTTTTCAGCTCTGCAAACATAATTGCAAAAGGGTTTTCTAATGATCCATGAGCTAATCCAAGTTGATCATTTTAAAGGCTAACACAACGTGCCATTGGAACACAGGAGTGATGGTTGCTGATAATGGGCCTCTGTACGCTTATGTATATATTCCATAACAAAATCAGCCGTTTCCAGGTACAATAGAGATTTACACTATTAACAATGTCTACACTATATTTCTGAAAAATGTGATGTTATTTTAAAAATTGACACTTGTTTTTCTTTTAAAAACAAGGACAATTCTAAGTGACCCCAAACTTTGAAGGGTAGTGTATCTACTGACCAAGTGTTGTCTGATACTGAAAGATGCTTTCTTCACATCTTTACCCCTCTCCATTTCCCACTTAGATCACAGTATGCAAGGAATATCTACTGGTCAGTAGAACATTCCAATCTAAGACATAATTATGAGAACCTTCCATTTTATGAGCATAACATAGGCTGGCTTTAAGATCTACCAGACAGATCATCCTTATAAATAGTACATTCGTTCTCACTCTGCCCGTGAAATAAAACAAGCACTTGTCACCACAATGTTCACTATTCCACTCAGAATAAAGTAGTCGTCCTACTTGACAAGATGGCGCCGACAGACTTGGGTCACCCTGATTCCAGCTCCTATCCATCTTTACAGTGTATATTTTTTGCTGTTATTTCGTACATTATTTGCTCAAAACATTTCTTGCATTATTACCAACGGCCAAAAATATATTTTGGATATTAGATTGGTGGTCACTCACCAGAATTTCAACACCTATACACACACCTTTTCTATTCATATACTATCCATACCCTCCAGGGGTTGGAAACCAAAATCGTTTTCCAATGGATTTGTTCGGATCAGAAATATAATTTTTTCCCCCGTTCTGTTCCACTCTTTCGACCAGCAAAATAAAGTTCTGAAAACGGTTCGAACCCCCAAAAAGTACTGGTTTATAATTGTTCCTTTTTAAACCTCTGAAATATACAGTACCAGTAAAAAGTCTGGACACACCTACTCATTCAAGGATTTTCTTTAGTTTGACTATTTTCTACATCGTAGAATAATAGTGAAGACAACAAAACTATGAAAAAAACACATATGGAATCATGTAGATTTGAGATTCTTCAAATAGCCTTTGCCTTGATGACAGCTTTGCACACTCTTGGCATTATCTCAACCAGCTTCACCTGGAATGCTTTTTCAACAGTCTTGAAGGAGTTCCCACATATGCTGAGCACTTGTTAGCTGCTTTTCTTTCACTCTGTGGTCCAACTCATTCCAAACCATCTCAATTGGTTTGAGGTCAAGGGATTGTGGAGGCTAGGTCATCTGATGCAGCACTCCATCACTCTCCTTGGTCAATTAGCACTTACACAGCCTGGAGGTTTGTTGGGTCATTGTCCTGTTGAAAACCAAATGACAGCCCCACTAAGCGCAAACCAGATGGGATGGCATATTGCTGCAGAATGCTGTGGTAGCCATGCTGGTTAAGTTTGCCTTGAATTCTAAATAAATCACTGACAGTGTCACTAGCAAAGCATCCCCACACCACCTCCTCCATGCTTCACGGTGGGAACCACACATGCAGAGATCATCCGTTCACCTACACTGCATCTCACAAAGACAAGGCGGTTGGAACCAAAAATCTCAAACTTGGACTCATCAGACCAAAGGACAGATTTCCACCGGTCTAATGTCCATTGCTCATGTTTCTTGGCCTAAGCAAGTCTCTTATTATTATTGGTGTCCTTTAGTTGTGGTTTCTCTGCAGTAATTTGACCATGAAGGCCTGATTCACGCAGTCTCCTCTGAACAGTTGATGTTGAGATGTGTCTGTTACTTGAACTCTGAACTATTTATTTGGACTGACATTTCTGAGGCTGCAGCAGAGGTAACTCTGGGTCTTCCTTTCCTGTGGTGGTCCTCATGAGAGGACCACCATGGATTGACTGACCTTCAAGTCTCAAAGAAATGAACTGTCGTTTCTCTTTGCTTATTTGAGCTGTTTTTGCCATAATATGGACTTGGTATTTTATCAAATAGGGCTATCTTCTGTATACCACCCCTACCTTGTCACAACACAACTGATTGGTTCAAACTCATGAAGAAGGAAAGAAATTCCACAAATTAACAAGGCACACCTGTTAAATTAAATGTGTTCCTGGTGACTATCTCATGAAGCTGGTTGAGAGAATGCCAAGAGTGTGCAAAGCTGTCAACAAGGCAATGGGAGGCTACTTTGAAGACCTCAATTGAGTCTAATAGCAAAGGGTCTGAATAATTATGTAATTAAGGTTGTTTTTTTATTTGTAATACATTTGCTAACATTTCAAAAACCTGTTTTGGCTTTGTCATTATAGGGTATTGTGTGTAGATTGATGAGGATGTTTTTTGATGTAACATAACAAAATGTGGGAAAAGTGAAGGGGTCTGAATACTTTCTGAATGCACTGGACACACACAGTACATACACTACATTACCAAAAGTATGTGGACACCTCTTCGAACATCTCATTCCAAAATGGGCATTAATATGGAGTTGGTCCCCCCTTTGCTGCTATAACAGCCTCCATTCTCCTGGGAAGGTCTGTACTTCTGTGCAGGTCAATCAAGTTCTTCCACACCGATCTCGACAAACCATTTCTCTATGGACCTTGCTTTGTGCACGGGGGCATTGTCATGCTGAAACAGGAAAGGGCCTTCCCCAAACTGTTGCCACAAAGTTGGAAGCTCAGAATTGTCAAGAATATCATTGTGTGCTGTAACATTTAAGATTTCTCTTCACTGGAACCAAGGGGCCTAACATGAACCATGAAAAGCAGACCCAGACCATTATTCCTCCTCCAAACTTTACAGTTGGCACTATGCATTGGAGCAGATAGCCTTCTCCTGACATCCAGCCTTCTCCTGACATCCGCCAAACCCAGACTACCAGATTGTGAAGCGTGATTCATCACACCAGAGAACGCGTTTCCACTGCTCCAGAGTCCAATGGCGGCGAGCTTTACACCACTCCAGCCGACGCTTGGCATTGCACATGTTGATCTTAAGCTTGTGTGCGGCTGCTCGGCCATGGAAACCCATTTCATGAAGCTCCCGATTAACAGTTTTCTGTGCTGACATCGCTTCCAGAGGCAGTTTAGAACTTGGCATTGAGTGTTGCAACTGAGGACAGACGATTTTACAGCATTCGGCAGTCCCGTTCTGTGAGTCTGGCCTACCACTTCATGGCAGAGCCATTGTTGCTCCTAGGCGTTTCCACTTCACAGTTGACTGGACAGCTCTAGCATGGCAGAAATTTGTTGGAAAGATGGCATCCTATGATAGTATCACGTTGAAAGTCACTGAGCTCTTCAGTACAGGCCATTCTACTGACAAAGTTTGTCTATAGAGATTGCATGGCTGTGTTCTCGATTTTATACACCTTGTCAGCAAAGGGTGTGGCTGAAATAGTCAAATCCACAAATTTGAAGGGGTGGCCACCTACTTTTGGCCATGTAGTGTATTACTGCACTGTTAGAGCTAGAAACATAAGAATTCTGCTGCACCTGCGATAAAATCTGCAAAATATGTGTACACGATCAATACAATTTTATTTGACTCGTCTTTGTAGCTTGTCCTACTTGTCTTTGAAGCTACTGAAACTAAATGAACTCACGTTGCAGCAGGAGCCTGAGCCAAGGAGACCCATCTGGGAAGACTTTGTTGTGTAACGTGCCCCAGTGCTATTTCTCTCCTCCTCACTCCCCCCATCCCTCCATCCTCTCGCCTCAGCACACAAAGCGCTATTTTAGGCTCTACTGAGACCGAGGCTCTGTGGCTGTACTGGAAACACCTGGGACAATCACAGCCCTCTGCCTTCCTACCCGGGACCATGAAGCTGCAAGCTTTAACTTTTGTTTTCACGCAAGACGGGAAAGAGATTATGGGGCAAATGGCCCCCATCGAGGCTGTACATAAATTATTCATCAAAATGGGGTCATAGCTTCTTTACCACTAAGCATTTTAGTCTCTCCACTCCCTCCCAGTTGTGCATTTAATTAAACATCTACATAATGTAGAAACTGCCATCAAAATTACTAAAAGGTTTTAAAAACAATTCTAATAACATGCACAGTTAAACAATGGATGCAAACACAATAGATGCAAACACAGATTTTTTTTAATCCATCAGATATTCACTGAAATATAGCACATAAAACATTTGATTGGCACAGAAATTATTTGGGTGGGAATTCAGGTATTCAATTTGTCAAATTTAAATTTTGTGTTTTTAGAATGGCACAGTGCATTCGGAAAGCATTGAGACCCCTTGACTTTTTCCACATTTTGTTACGTTACAACCTTGTTCTAAAATTAATTAAATATTTTTTCCCCCTCACCAATCTACACACAATACCCCATAATGTCGAAGCAAAAACATTTGTTTTTTGTGTGCAAATTTACAAGAAATTTAAAACAAAAGTAACTTATTTACATAAGTGTTCAGACCCTTTGCTACAATATGAGACTCGAATTGAGCTCAGGTACATCCTGTTTCTACAACTTGATTGGAGTCCACCTGTGGTAAATTCAATTGATTGGACACGATTTGGAAAGGCACATCTGTCTATATAAAAAGGTCCCACAGTTGAGCAAAAACCAAGCCATGACGTCCAAGGAATTGTCCGTAGAGCATTTCGCTACACCCGTAATAACATCTGCTAAACATGTGTACGTGACCTATAAAATGTGAGACAGGATTGTGATCAGGCACAGATCTGGGAAGGGTACCAAAGAAATGTCTGCAACATTGAAGGTCCCCAAGAACAAAGAGGCCTCCATCAGTCTTAAATGGAAGAAGTTTGGTACCACCAAGACTCTTCCTAGAACTGGCTGCCAGGTCAAACTGAGCATTTGGGGGAAAAGGGCCTTGGTCAGGGAGGTGACGAAGAACCTGATGGTCACTCTGACAGAGTGAATGCCAAGCATCACGTTTGGAGGAAACCTGGCACCATCCCTACAATGATACATTCATTTATTTGTTATTTTACTAGGTAACAAGAACACGTTCTCATTTGCACCACCATTAGTAACAGGGATCACCAACTCCAGGCTGACTCCATGCTCTGGGGATGCTAGTCAGGATCGAGGAAAAGATGAACGTAGCAAAGTACAGAGAGATACTTGATGAAAACCTGCTCCAGAGCACTCAGGACCTCAGACTGGGATGAAGGTTCACCTTCCAACAGGACAACAACCCTAAGCACAAAGCTTTTTTTTTTTTCAATATTTTCTTCTTCTTCTATTTCATGTGATGTACGTGTCGAGACGATGCGTTAAAATCCAGACAATGTATTCTCCTTTAAGCCCATTTCAGCCATTAACGGGGTGTGTTTAAACAGGTCATTACAAACATTTCCATGGTCGTAACATTAAAGGGGGGAAGACAGGCACAAGCAAGCGTATGAAAGACTCGCAGGAGTAAAATGAAAGCAATCAAGCTAGCGATATTTAAGTGACAAGTGGATTTTGCACACTTCAAACACAGGAAATAGATGGCTGATAAAGACAGATCCTCAGGTGGGCAGGGGGATGCTCATTGTTAACATAATGGAGTAGCATCAACTAAACTTGGCAAAAAAATGGTCCTGGGGCCTGTTCAGGAGAACGCAATGTTACAGAACATTCACATCAGATGGAGCTGTAGTGGATAGCAGCCGTATTACAGGCTCCTGACTAATTCTATTTTTTAAAATGTTTATGCTGATCCTATTTATTATTATTTATTTTCTTACATGTCGTCTCCGCCATCATTTCCTGTGACCGAGAACAACGATCACTAACTTCAATTAATGTCTACTTCGACAAGTCGGCTGCTCTGGACCAGGCCCAAATTCCCAGGACTCGAAAGAGGGTGCAGCTGCGAAAAAGAGGCAGGCGAGGCGGAATCCAGACAATACTATGTCGGCGAACAAATACTGCCATTTCCCTCTGTTCTGTTGGCGAACATGCAGTCACTGGAGAACAAACTGGATGAGCTCCGTGCGAGACTAGATCATCGGACCTGAAAAACTGTAATATCCTGTGTTTCTTAGAATCGTGGCTGAACGAGGACACAAATCAGACCATGATTCTATCCTTGTGCTTAGAGGCAAAATCTCAAACAGGAAGTACCAGTGACGGGCTCAATACAGAAGTGGTCCGATGAAGCAGATGCTAAGATACAGGACTGTTTTGCTAGCAGACTGGAATATGGAATTTACCATATCAGTCACCGGCTTCATTAATAAGTGCATCGACGAAGTCAAAGTCTTTTTTTATTATTTGTATTTTACCCACATTTATTCTCCCCAATATCATGATATCCAATTGCGATCTTGTCTCATCGCTGCAACTCCCCAACGAGCTCGGGCGAGTCGAAGGTCGAGTCGTGCGCCCTGTGAAACGTGACCCACCAAACCGAGCTTCTTAACACCCGCCCGCTTAACCCGGAAGCTGCACCAATGTGTTGGAGCCCGATCTGACACAAGGAGTTGCAAGAACGTGATAGGCCAATTAAAGCCCGCCCAACCAAACCCTCCCCTAACCCGGACAACGTTGGGCCAATTGTACGTCGCCCTATGGGATTCCCGCTCACGGCCGGTTGTGACACAGCCTGGAATCAAACCTGGGTCTGTAGTGACGCCTTAGACTGCTGCTCCACTTGGGAGGCCTGAAATTGTTTCTGTTGTTATAAAAAGATAAGATTAGCATTTCTGTAATATTATTTTGTTTAAATATAAAATAATATATTTAGTCTCTGAGAAATTAAGGTAATTGATTGCATCTAAAGTGAGCATTTTTATTTCTAGGATTAGTATAATTTTCAATAAATATAGTACCCAACATCCGATTTGGACCAAACTTTTTCTAACAAGGAGTTAGAAATGAGGAATCCAAAGGAATGTTCAAAAGCGACCCATGGACCCTCCACGTCAATCCCACCCCAACAACAAGTATATAGTATCAGTTCTCTGTGTCTGACAAATATTATGTAGCTGCGGCTCTGAGTATTGTTTCTTTATCCTATGTAATGTACTCCCAGTAAAATTGGTAGTTCCCCCACCCCCCAACAAATTAGTCATTGAAGTTATGTTTATGTCCCATTCTACATCCTGATATTACCAGGTTCTGACCACTAGATGGTGCTGTTCCTGCTGGAATGTGAAAAAAAGATTGAAGTCCTCTCCTCAACATTAAAGGGATAGTTCAGCCAAATTACAAAATTACATTGGTTTGCACTCCACACTGCCTTCACCCATCTGGACAAAAGGAATACCTATGTAAAAATAATGCTGTTCATTGACTACAGCTCATCACCAAGTTCAGGACCATGGGACTGAACACCTCCCTCTGCAACTGGATCCTAGACTTCCTGATGGGCCGCCCCCAGGTGGTGAGGGTAGCCAACAACACATCTGCCATGCTGACCATCAACACAGGGGCCCCTCAGGGGTGTGTGCCTAGTACCCTCCTGTACGCCCAGTTCATCCACGACTGTGTGGCCGTGCATGACTCCAACACCATCATCAAGTTTGCTGACGACACAACGGCGGTAGGATTGATCACCGACAACGATGAGGCTGCTCATAGGAAGGTCACCAGAGACCTGGCGGTGTGGCGCCAGGACAACAACCTTTCCCTCAATGTCAGCAAGCTAAATGAGCTGATAATGGACTACAGGAAATGGAGAGGCGAGCTTCAAGGTCTTCGGTGTCCACATCACTAAGGAATTAACATGGTCCACAGACACCCATACAGTTGTGAAGAGGGTACAACAGCGCCTCTTTCCCCTCAGGAGGCTGAAAAGATTTAGCATGGGTCCTCAGCTCCTCAAAAGGTTCTACAGATGCACCATTGAGAGTTGGTTGCACCACCGCTTGGTACGGCAACAGCAAGGCACGCCACCGCAAGATGCTCCAGAGGGTGGTGATACGGCCCAGTACATCACTGGGGCCAAGCACCCTGCCATCCAGGACCTGCATACTAGGTGGTGTCAGACGAAGGCCCACAATATTTTCAAAGACTTCAGCCACCCAAGCCAAGGTTCAGAGTTTTCCCTTGTAGTGGGGCAGCTTGTTTCCTGGCCCTACCGGTAAACAATGACTGCGGCCAGGAGTTTTTCCTAATCTGACTCACACAGTCTGGAGAAACTACTGGCTCTACCTAGATTACATGACTGTGGCCCTGAGTTTTCCCTGGTCAGGTTTCCTAGTCAAGAAAAACTCAGGGCCCTATTCATCATGCCGTGAAGAATGGCTAGGTAGGCAGAAGCTGCAGCAGTAGTGACAGCTGTGTCTGTGGCAGGAACAGTGGAATGGAGATGGATGGAAGGATTAGGTTTGATACTGTCCATCACTCCCTCCTTGATACTCTGCTAGGTGTCTTAATCCCATTAGTCTGATCTAACACATCCGACTCAGAGGGAGCCAACACATCGTAGTACTTGTTCAGACTTATCATGTGATTCTTGGCAAAGCATCTAATCCCCTGGTGGTCGGCTGTCGAGCCAGTGAGCCCGTTTGACACTCACTTTGCATCTCTCACTGTGGACAGAATCTTCCAGAACACTATAGTCATAACCGAGATATTCAGACATCTATCAGACAGAACTAGCCCAGGACCAGCAAACAGAAGGCAATGTATCTAACCACCGTGGGGTCATTCAAATACCAACTCAAACTGTTATTTTTCAAATAGTGATCTACTTTTTCCAGGCATATTTGTTTCTTACAATGAAGCTGATGAAAGATACTGGTATATGAATACATTCAAACCGTATTGCAGAGGAAGTCTGTCATACAACCTTCCCTCTGGGTATGCCATTACAGCACCAGATGTTAAAGTCCAAGTTCACTGAACACAGTATTAAGGTAATCACTGTTTGTCCTTACTGTATTGCTAAATCTCTTCTCCAGGTACTTTTCCTAATGCTCTAACGAAATGACAGAGTACACTACAATAAACCTCAATGTCATAAAATAACTCAGAATTCCAGATAAAAGTCAGAAATGCACTGAACACTATGCGAACCCCTCTTCGTGTGTACTCAATGCCTCACATCACCATCAGAGCAGTCAAGACAACTTGTTCTGAATGTAAAACGCCTGTTTAGAATAATCTCCTACCTACAACATTGAAAAACTACACACCTGAACAATCTTCAATTACAAAGCCCCACAATGGAACAAGCAGGGTCTACAGAGACCAGTCTATTGCAAATAGACCCAGTAGAAAATTAAAACAAAGAGAGGAGGTTTGTCTGTACCTGTGCAGATGGAGGGCACTGCTGTCACCGATCCTCCTTTCTCCTGTCCGGGATGCTCTGCTGGGTGGTGGAAGTGTGCCTGCTTTTGTGTGTGTGTGTGTGTGTGTGTGTGTGTGTGTGTCAGCCTCCTCAGTATTAATATGCATACGCTTTAGTTCTGTCTATAAACAAGCAGCATTTCCCTTGACTGAGTGAGTGTGTGCTTGGAGGAGTGTACAGGTTTGTGTGTGCGCGCGTGCCTGTGACTGATCTGCGGGCCGAGTGCAGAGCTCAGCATAAAAGCGGATCTTGCTCAGCTCTGTCCTTGCTGCAGGCTCGCGCCAGTGATTAATAAACTGTTGTAATTATGTCCCAAGGGCATGGCCCGGCCACTAGGACACACACCCCTCCATACTACACACATACACAGCCATCAGCCCTTCCCAATCCACTACCCCCAGTCACACTCCGCTACTGGCCAGTCACAACAGGGGGATGGGCTAGAGGCTTCTATAACCCATTCACCATGAATGAAATCAGCCAATAAGAGCACAGCACGTAAACAATTGTGTAAGCATAAATACGAGTGAACGGGCTAGATGCTTTTCATCAATGAATTTTGAATCGCATAATATCACAGCCTGTTTGGTCTTTTTAAGACCAACCCCCCTTTTAACAGAGGCATAGCATGTCCTCTGGTTGGAAAGATGATAGATGCTCCACATAAAATAGCCCTCTGAGTAAAAAAAGCAGTGACCAACAAATTGTTTAAAAATAGCCTGGGTCGCATACAATTCAAACCACATTTTAGGGATAGTGTTGCTAATCTACGATCCTTTTAGATTATAATGAATATGATTATATGTACAGGAGGGACCTGATTCTAGATCAGCACTGAGATGCTTTATGACTGAGGTGGAGGTGAGGTTGGAGGGGTGTGGTAGAGGTGGGGTTGGAGAGGTGAAGTAGAAGTGAGGTTGGAGAGGTGAAGTAGAAGTGAGGTTGGAGGGGTGAGCTAGGAGGTGAGGGAGCTATAGTAGTTACCGTACCTCCTGTTGTTTGGAAAACAGGCTCAGACAGAAGTGTAGGGCAGAGCTGGTCTCCCTGGAGAGGTCACTGGTCTCCCTGGCCTTCAGCAGGAGAGGAGTAGCCAATGCTGGAACACAGAGGAAAGAGTTAGGGCGAGGAGAGGAAAGAGTTAGGGCGAGGAGAGGAAAGAGTTAGGGCGAGGAGAGGAAAGAGTTAGGGCCATAGAGATATACAGTCAACACTATACAGTTCTATCTAATTCTGTGGCTAGGCCTTTCACACCATCTGACAGTTACACACATTACATAAATGTTTATTTTAACCAAAGGTTAATCATATCCCAAACTCTTCATTGAATAGTGGTCCTTGCGGAGGCTTGTTCTATAGAATTTACAGGGTTAATACATGCCAATATCAGTAAAAGGGGCACTGTGATTGAATGACAAGATCATTTAACTGACTTTAACATGTGGTCAGATTGTGTTCAGATCTGTCTGTATGCATTCTCTGCGGCTTTCTCCTCAGTCTGGATGCAATCAGACTACCGAAAGCACATACAGTGGTCGACGTCATCAGCACTCCTCCCACAAGTGTCCAGAAAACTTGTGTTTTGGGACCGAGAGGCCTTTTTTCATTATATTGTAGGAGGAAATAAGTCCATAGAGTGTTAGCTGACCTCAAATGCTAATCAGATAGCTAATATAAA
This sequence comes from Oncorhynchus tshawytscha, assembly GCF_018296145.1. Lineage (NCBI taxonomy): Eukaryota > Metazoa > Chordata > Actinopteri > Salmoniformes > Salmonidae > Oncorhynchus > Oncorhynchus tshawytscha. The sequence continues at coordinate 18,701,627 of NC_056456.1, read as the reverse complement.
CAATTTAAAAAGAGTTATGCTAACCCCTTTGCAATCCCTTTAGCATTGCATGCTAGCTAGCTACAGAGGTTAGCTGGCTAATTAGCTAATGCCATCAGTTGTTATTTTTCTATTTTGCCTATTTCCCCGTTTGTAGAATGCATACTGGCATTTGAATATAGTGCGGGGAAAAAGGAATCCGGACACGGTAACCACATTTAAATGTAGGCGTAGATGCATGGCGCGTTCGGAATTCCATGATCAGAACTCTATGATCCGAATACTAAAGCTGCATGAACTGTCAAGTCTAGACACGGCCATAGACCGACAGACAGTAAATGAGAGAGACTGGCAGAAGCTGGAGCAGTGAGAACATGAATAGGAGATCTCTTACTGTTGTTCTCCTCATTCTTCACCATGGACAGAAAAATACACACTTGAGTCTCCAATTTCTGCTGGCAGACTTCAGCAGCCTGCAAAGGAGCGAGAGAGACACTTTACCTTGTGTAAGTACACACTGGCCGCACACAGCTTTGATAGGACGCTATTCACTTGCCTTAAAAGTCTATTGTAGTACGGATGTTAATCTGTGTTGGTTTGAATCCCAGTCTGATTATGTGTGTGTACGTGTGGCATTGGGTGGAAAATATACTGCTGGTAGAAAATAATTGCGCCGACCTGGAGGGAGTCTGTTAGGTCCCCCAGTGTAGCTTCATCCCCCTCCTCATCCTCAGTGGTCTGCTCCTGAGTAGTGTTACAGCTGCTGTAGGCCGTATGCTCCTCCAGGGCATCCAGCCATCTCTGCACGCACACACAAACAAATAAATCACACCAACAACAACAGGCCTATGTGTTGTAAACTATGAAGTACGGTGTCCCAAACCACATAATATCTATCCTAGGAGAACTTCACTTTTCTGATAGCCTCTGGATCCGTCTTAGATGACACCTTGAAGTGATGGAGACTGTGATCAAAGCACCGGAGGCTGAAGAAACACTTGTCCCATGCTTTTACCTGGAGGAATATGAATCAAATTCAGTGAAACAAACAATAGTCAATATAGATATGAAAATAGGTATTTCTAATATCAACATAATGTGATTAAAATGCATTCCAAGAACGAAGGTGTTGGGTTTTGGAGGGTAGGCCTATAAGTGACAGTAAAGGGTTACTGTATTTTGTGCTGTCCACATCTCAATGTTTGGTAAAGCATTGAACACAGAACCCTGGCCTGGTGCCTACCTACCCTGCAGTGAGCTTTCATCAGAGCCTTAGCGCCTTGCTTCCGGACATCCGCCACGGCATCAGCTCTAGAAACAAACACAGACAGAAAGATGAAGCTATCAAGAGCTTTTCACTGTACTACCTCAAGCTCTTCAGGGGAAAACAGGAGGAGCAAGGGGCTGTGTATGCAATAGGGAGGGGAGATAGAGAGAGAGATGAGGAGGGGGAAGAAGGTTGGAGGACTCACTGTCTAGGGTACCAGGACAGGACCCCATCTTGAATGACCACCCAATGGGAACGCCATGCCAGGAACCTGGAACTCTATATTGGACAGGGCCAAAGACAGCATCGCTATACTATACTGAAGGATGTCAGTTTTCAGAAGTTTCAGAGTAACACTAAACACCACTGGTCTATACTGTACACATTTTACAGTAGGTACTGTATGAAATCATTGAATTACATTCAAGAATGTACAGAATATAGGAATACTTGTTGTGAATAAAACACAAGAATACCTTCCATAGGAGGCCTTCAAACTTCTGCACACCACTAACTGTATCCTTAGGGGAAGAAAAAACATTTCTGTTTCATGAGTATTTTGTAAGTCATGATTTCATTGAAAACTAGAGCACTGGACCGATGCTTTTAACAGTATCTGCAGCTTTTCACTGCAGTGTTCTTCTCACACCTCACCTGGTCACGACTGCCCTCCAGAATCTGCTTAATCTCCTCACTGCAGGCCAGGTCAAACACTGTTTGGTCTGCAACAGAACCAAGCCATTTATCAGACTATTATCAATTACCTCCATCTAAAAATCTCATTTAACTGTACAGTATATGAGAATATGATATATGAACGGTGTAAATAGTATTTTTGTTGTCTCTTGATGTCTTTCCAATATATAACTTTTTTTTTTGTTAATTTTATTGAATGTAATATCTTATGTTGTTCATGTCTATAACTGTTCTGTACCTTGTCATGTATTTGTACCTTCTATGTGGACCCCAGGAAGAGTTGCTGCTGCATGGGCAGATGCTAATGGGGTTCCAAATCAACTAAACTAAACCTCATACCAGCTGACAGGGAGGGAAGGCAGTGAATACACCACATAGGATGTTCCCAAATGGTAACCAACACCCTATATAGTGGACTACTTTTGATCAGGGCCCATAGAGATAGGGAAGAAGGTGCCATTAGGGACGCAGTCAGACACCAGCTAAGTAGGCGTATCGTTTGTTTCGCAAATGTGGTAATCTATACACCTCTTTTCTTTTTCTACACATTATGAAACTTAAGTGATGATGATTTCAAACTACATCCAGGCTCTATCAAATGTAATATCCATGCAATCAAAGTCCCACTTAACAAAAAATATAATATTTTTCCATACAAAGGATGTGCATGGTGAGGATAGGTCAATTATGGTTTACCCAAAATTCTGTGTTTATTTCCTCAGTGGACATATCAGTAGGGAAACATACCACTCTTGTTCTTCATGCTGGAGCTAGCTCCACACTTGAGCAGCTTTCCAACACACTGCTTCTGCCCCCTGTAGGCAGCACAGTGTAAAGGCGTGTTCCCCTGCAGGTCTCTACAATCGATGTCAGGAGGCCGCTTTCTGCTGAGCTGAAAAAGGAACATCTAAAGTGAATGAATTAAGCACATGGTTTCTTAACATTCACATAACATGCATGCATGTAAGTCAAATCTGCATGTAAGCAATCAATATATCTATGTGCAAACTACATGGGTCCTCAGATCTTCAAAAGGTTCTACAGCTGCACCATCGAGAGCATCCTGACTGGTTGCATCACTGCCTGGTATGGCAACTGCTTGGCCTCCAGAGGGTAGTGCGTACGGCCCAGTACATCATTGGGGCCACGCTTCCTGCAATCCAGGACCTCTATACCAGGCGGTGTCAGAGGAAGACCCAAAAAATTGTCAAAGACCCCAGCCACCCTAGACATAGACGGTTCTCTCTGCTACCGCACAGCAAGAGGTACCGGAGCACCAAGTCTAGGTCCAAGAGGCTTCTAAACAGCTTCTACCCCCAAGCCATAAGACTCCTGAACATCTAATCAAATGCATTGCACCCCCCCCCCCCTCTTCTAACACCACTGCTACTCTGTTATCTATGCATTGCCATTTTAATAACTCTACCTATGTGTACATATTACCTCAATTACCTCGACTAGCTGGTGCCACACATTGGCTCTGTACCGGTACCCCCTGTATATAGTCTCACTATTGTTATTTTCCTGCTGCTCTTTAACTACTTGTTACTTTTATTCATTTTTTAAAACTGCATTGTTGGTGAGGGGCTTGTAAGTAAGCACTTCACTGTAAAGTGAACACCTGCTGTATTCAGCACATGTGACTAATGCAATTTGATGTGAATAGAACCAAACAGGTTTGTTGCATAATCTTGGTTCCTCAATGGAAGGACTAGGTTGACCTCTTCAATGACGAGGTCAGTAACCAAGCTGAAGACAATAACATGAAAGCTCAAGTCATGTGTACAGTGCTTAATCATCAAGAAGACCAAAGCCACGCTTCTACTACCCCATTCTGAGGTAAAGAGGCTTTGCCCTAAAGGGCACCCTATTCCCATATAGTGCACTACCTTTGACCCGAGTCCTATGGGCCCGATAGATCTCTGGTCAAAAGTAGTTCACTTTTTAGGGAATAGGGCACCATTTGGGAGGTAACCAGAGATTCAGTGGAGGGTCAGAGATGATCAGATGCTGACCAGCTCAGACAGGGTGAAGACGTCTCCCTCTCTGGCCGCCTCCAGAAGTTTCTCCTCCTGTCTCCTCTCAGCTCTTCTCTCTGCAGCTGCACAACATTAAACAGAGATTGTGAACCAGGGTAGTGTTCAGTAGGGCACACTGTAGCAAAACATTATGCAAAGGGGGAAAAAAATAGCTTAATATTTGACCTACTGAACAAAATCTAGTGCAGCGATGAAGAGTCCATCAATCATTCCTCTATTATAATCCCTAATCACAACCTACCCTCCAGCATGGTGTTGATTTCATCATCCTCAGTGACAGCTTTAGGGATCTGTGCTTTCCCGTTGATGATAGTGGAACTGGCATCATATCGCAGCAGCAACAGAACTACCTCCTGTGAGAGAAAATAGGATTACGTTCTCCATAGAAATGCACCACTAAGTAGCTGTGCACACTGCATACCTGAACAGACATGATCTTGTACACACGTGTATCTGTGTAAAAAGCCCATGAAAAGTTTACCTTTCTTCCTGCTAAGGCAGCTTTGTGTAGAGGCGTGTCACCCATGCTATTCTGCAAATTCACATCAGCACCAGCCTAACAGACAGACACATACTGATGCTCACACATATATATTTTAGGAAAATACACTAGGTCAAACATACATAATATAGTCTGTATTATTCTCACCTTGAGCAACTCCTCCACAACATCTTTGTGTCCATAGTAGCAGGCCAGATGTAGAGGTGTCCAACCTGCACTGGTCTTGGTCTTTCCTGGGCCATCACACCAGTCATTTAACAATGAACTGATTACCAGAACAGCAACAGGCTTCTCAACATAAGATGATGATACATTAGACTACATTTAGTTAAAGGATACCTCTGCAATTGATGTTGAGTCTGAGATCTTGCTCAATCCGTAGCTGCAGAAGACACTGGATGAGAGAGAGGCTTCCAGTCTTGGCATAGTGGAGTAACTGCTCCTCGGGGTCTGACAGGTCCATCACTGAAACTCAGAACTTCGTTATTGAGGAAAAATATACTTACATGTGGATGTCTCACTGAGCTAGCTTAATAAATTAACTTTAAAAAACATGTATGTCGCTCTGGAGCGTCAGATAATTGACTCAAATGTTTTTTTTAAATGTACAACTATAATTAAACAACAATACATAGCTCAATAATTACAGATAGACACTTACTAAATCTGCATCACTGTTAGAATTTCTAATGTAACTTTAAATTACTTCTGGGTTAGTTGCCAGAGTCGCTCTCCTCGCCAGGAGTGTATTCATTATTGAAACTGTTTAAGAACCAAACGGAAGCAAATAGGGCAAACGGAACGATACCTACGTTATTTGTCCAATAGAAACTCTCGTTTTCGTTGCAAAACGTACTGCAACAAACAAAACGTTTTGCAACAGAATCGGCGTAATGAATATAACCGGGACAAACTGGTATTGATAGATTCGACTCAACGTTTAACGTACGAAAATGTTTACAAGCACCGACATTCACTTCAAGTGAACCCCGAGCAATAAAAACACAATATTCAGCATTGATATTCGGGACATTTGGCTATATTCTCGCGCTTGAAATTAACATTTGGTGGTTGCAAGAGTACAGAAAAGTGTCGACAAGTGTTCATGTCGTTTTTGGTAGGCTACACAAGACTGTATTGCTTCTAATCCTTGGTAATGAAATGAATTAGCAGTCCAGATATTATAACTCACATACGTTCCGCAGTAAACAGCGTGGACTATATTAAAGGTTGTGTTGACGTTCAGACATTGACAGTGCATAATGGTGAAATTGGATATGGATGTCAGCTGACAAGGACTGGAACGTGAACTGTGGACGCACGTGACCAATTTAAACAGCTCAACATTTTAGCATCTAAGAAACAATGTTTGTTTTAAAATGTGTTTAAATCAGATTTCAAAATCACGGGGAGTTAAGAAAATTCATTGAACGGAGCAGGCTGTTGCTCATTTGAACATGTGTAGTTCTTATATTATAGACAAGATGGAAGTATTGCAATGAACCATCCCCCCAGATTTGTAGGCTATGTAGTACTATTTATTATTTAGTCATTCGGCTATTAGACTAGAAACAATACATCATTCCTTTGTGATGTGCAGTGACATATACATGTTCACCCCCACACTAAAACACAAACACAAGCCTACCTGGGAAAAAAATATTAAAGAAATGCCAACTCTCCAGGGACATTGACCTGCAAATTCTACCTTTATCACTAGAAGTTCAGGCCATCATCCTCCTCTAATGGAAGCTAGAGCCAATATAGACCAGGCTGGCCACTCAGACAGAGAGTGGTCTTGTTAGTCGTGATGGTGTGAGTTCCGGAAGCCCCAGTATGCAGCCATTGGGACTAATGAGGGTCATCTCTGTGTCTGCCGCAGGGGGCCAAACATTCTCCTCCTGGGGCTTGAAAGCCAGGCGCATTGCAGCGCATGGCAGGCCATTAAGGCCCACACTAAGGGGGTAACCAGAGGCCACTCAGGAAATGAGGTGGCAGGCAGAGATGTGTGTAGTCTAAACGTATTATTCAGGGAGGGACAGAGAAGTAGAGAGATATTTATATACACAGTGTTCAAAACATTAGGAACACCTGCTCTTTTCATGACATAGACTGACCAGGTGAAAGCTACTGTGTGATCCCTTATTGAAGTCACTTGATAAATCCACTTCAATCAGTGCAGATGAAGGGGAGGAGACAGATTAAATAAGGAATGTTAAGCCTTGAGAAAATTGAGACATGGATTGTGTATGTGTGCCATTCAGAGGGTGAGTGGCCAAGACAAAATATTTAAGTGCCTTTGAACGGGGTATTGTAGTAGGTGGCAGGCGCAACGGTTTGAGTGTGTCAAGAACTGCAACGTTGCAGGTTTTTTCACACTCAACAGTTTCCCATGTGCATCAAGAATGGTCCATCACCCAAAGGACATCCAGCCAACTTGACAAAACTGTGAGAACTATTTACATTTTAGCAGACACTCTTATCCTGAGCAACTTACAGGAGTAATTAGGGTTAAGTGCCTTGCTCAAGGGCACGTCTGCAGGTTTTTCACCTAGTTGGCTCAGGGATTCAAACCAGCAACCTTTTGGTTACTGGACCAACACTCTTAACCGCTAGGATACCTGTCGCCCTGTCTTGGGTCAACAAATCAAATCAAATGTTATTGGTCACAATCACATGGTTAGCAGATATAAATGCAAGTGTAGCGAAATGCTTGTGCTTCTAGTTCCGACCATGCAGTAATATCTAACAAGTAATCTAACAGTTCAGCAACAACTACCTTATACACACAAGTGTAAAGGAATGAATAAGAATATGTACATATAAATATATGGATGAGCGATGGCCGAATGGCATAGGCAAGATGCAGTAGATGGTATAGAGTACAGTATATACATATGAGATGAGGTTTTTTAAACATGACATAAAGTGGCATTGTTTAAAGTGACTAGTGATACATTTATTACATCCCATTTTTAATTATTAAGTGGCTAGAGATTTGAGTCAGTGTGTTGGCAGTAGCCACTCAATGTTAGTGATGGCTGTTTAACAGTCTGATGGCCTTGAGATAGAAGCTGTTTTTCAGTCTCTCGGTCCCAGCTTTGATGCACCTGTACTGACCTCGCCTTATGGATGATAGCGGGGTGAACAGGCAGTGGCTTGGGTGGTTGATGTCCTTGATGATCTTTAAGGCCTTCCTGTGACATTAGGTGGTGTAGGTGTCCTGGAGGGCAGGTAGTTTGACCCCAGTGATGCGTTGTGCAAACCTCACTACCCTCTGGAGAGCCTTACGGTTGTGGGTGGAGCAGTTGCCGTACCAGGCGGTGATACAGCCCGACAGGATGCTCTCGATTGTGCATCTGTTAAAGTGAGTGTTTTTGGTGACAAGCCTAATTTCTTCAGCCACCTGAGGTCGAAGAGGCGCTGTTGCACCTTATTCACCATGCTGTCAGTGTGGGTGGACCATTTCAGTTTTTCCGTGATGTGTACGCCGAGGAACTTAAAACTTTCCACCTTCTCCACTACTGCCCCATCAATGTGGATAGGGGGGTGCTCCCTCTGCTGTTTCCTGAAGTCCACGATCATCTCCTTTGTTTTGTTGACGTTGAGTGTGAGGTTATTTTCCTGACACCACACTCCGAGGGCCCTCACCTCCTCCCTGTAGGCTGTCTAGTCGTTGTTGATAATCAAGCCTACTACTGTTGTGCCGTCTGCAAACTTGATGATTGAGTTGGAGGAGTGCATGGCCACACAGTCATGGGTGAACAGGGAGTACAGGAGAGGGCTGAGAACGCACCCTTTTGGGGCCCCAGTGTTGAGGATCAGCGGGGTGGAGATGTTGTTTCCTACCTTCACCAGCTGGGAGCGTCCCGTCAGAAAGTCCAGGACCCAGTTGCCACCATCCCTGTGGAATGCTTTCGACACCCTGTAGAGTCCATGCCCCGACTAATTGAGGCTGTTCTGGGGGCAAAAAGGGGTGCAACTCAATATTAGGAAGGTATACCTAATGTTTTGTACACTCAGAGTGGGATGAGATGTTTGACGAGCAGGTGTCCACATACATGTAGTATATATATATAAATATGTATGTATGTATGTATGTATGTATGTATGTATGTATGTATGTATGATGTTTGGCAATTAGTCCTGGCTCGCAGTCGGAGATCCAATTATTCCCAAAGGTGTTCGATGGGGTTGAGGGCAGGGCTCTGTGCAGGCCAGTCAAGTACTTCCACACCAATCTCATCAAACCACTTCTGTATAGACCTTGCTTTATGCACAGGGGCATTGTCATGCTGAAACAAGAAAGGGCCTTCTACGAACTGTTGACACAGAATTGGAAGCACTGAATTATCTAGAATGTCATTGTATGCTGTAGCGTTAACATTTCCCTTCACTGGAACTAAGGGGCCTAGTCTGAACCATGAAAAACAGCCCCAGAGCATTATTCCTCCTCCACCAAACTTTACAGTTGCCACTATCCATTGGGAAAGGTAGCGTTCTCCTGACATCCGCCAGATTCAAATCCAGGTTCGTCTTCCACTGCTCCAGAGTTCAACTGCGGCGAGCTTTACACAACTCCAGTCGACATTTGGTGTTGAGCATGGTGATCTTAGGCTTTTGTGCGGCTGCTTGGCCAAGGAAACCCATTTCATGAGGCTCCCGACAAACAGTTATTGTAGTGACGCTGCTTCCAGAGGCAGTTTGGAACTCGGTAGTGGGTGCTGCATCTGAGAACACATGATTTTTACGCGCTACGTGCTTCAGCACTCGACTGTTCCGTTCTGTGAGCTTGTGGGGCCTACCACTTCCCGGCTGAGCCGTTGTTGCTCCTAGACATTTCCACTTCACAAGCTCATTCTAGCAGGGCAAATTTTATCATCTGACTTGTTGGAAAGGTGGCATCCTATGATGGTGCCACATTGAAAGTCACTGAGCTCTTCAGTAAGGCCATTCTACTGCCAATGTTTTTGCTATGGAGATTGCATGGCTACGTACTCGATTTTATACACCTGTCAGCAACGGGTGTGGCTGAAACAGCCAAATTCACTTATTTGAAGGGCTGTCCACATACTTTTGTAAATATCGTATTTGTTGGAATGTATTCAGACAACTTGATTTTTTCCACAATTTGTTACATTACAGCTTATTCTAAAGTGCATTAACTCGTTTTTTCCTCATCAATCTACACACAATACCCCATAATGACAAAGCAATAATAGTTTTTTTGGAAATAGCTGTGCAGCAACGCTCCCCATACAACCTGACAGAGCTTGAGAGGAGAGAAGAATGGGATTAACTCCCCAAATACAGGCATGCCAAGCTTGTAGCCTTATACCCAAGAAGACTCAAGGCTGGTAGAACCCAAAGTTTTTTGAATTTTTTTATACATTTGGTTCATTAAGTGGTATTGTGTGTAGAGTCCCATTTTAGAACTGTGGAAATGTATTCTGTGAGCACAGCCAAAGAGCCCTTTTAAAATATAAACGGAACATGCAACACTTTCAAAGATTTTACTGAGTTACAGTTCATAGAAGGAAATCAGTCAATTTAAGTAAATTCATTAGGCCCTGATTGATGGATTTCACATAAATGGGCAGCGTTGGTTGCACCCACTGGGGAGCCAGCCCCACCCACTGGGGAGCCAGCCCCACCCACTGGGGAGCCAGCCCCACCCACTGGGGAGCCAGCCCCACCCACTGGGGAGCCAGCCCCACCCACTGGGGAGCCAGGCCCAGACAATCAGTATTTGTTTTTTCCCCCACTAAAGGGCTTGATTACAGACAGAAATACTCAGATTACAAAAAACGCACATTTTAGAATAGCCTTTTATTGTTGTCAGCACAAGGTGCATTTGTGTAATTATGATAATGTTTTATCAGCTTGTTGATATGTCACAACTGTCAGCTGGATGGATTATCTTGGTAATGAAGGAATGCTCACTAACATGTAAACACATTTGTGCACAACATTTTAGAGAAATACACTATTAGTGCGTATCGAACATTTCTGGTATCTTTTATTTCAGCTCATGAAACATGGGACCAATACTTTACATGTTGCGTTTATATTTTTGTTCAGTATAGATTCTAGATATAACCTTTTTTTATAAGAGTGTACAGTACTAGTGGCTGAATAGTGACCTATGTGGACATTTGATTTGCTTACATGGCTCATCACCCTAGAATGGTATTGTTAAATGTTCCATTTATATCCTGAGGCTGCATTTATTGTAGCTGGGGATTTTAACAAAGCCAATTTAAGAGCAAGGCTACCTAAATTCTATCAGCATATTGATTGCACTACATGCAGTCGTAATACACTGCTACTCTAACTTCCGCGATGCATACAAAGCCCTCCCTTTGGCAAATCCGACCACGACGCCATCTTGCCCTTGTCTTATAGGCAGAAACTCAAACAGGATGTACCAGTGACTAGAACTATTCAACGCTGGTCTGACCAATCGGAATCTACACTTCAAAATTGTTTTGATCTCGCAGACTGGGATATGTTCCGGTCAGCCATAGAGAATAACATCGACCTATACGCTGACTCGGTGAGCGAATTTATAAGGAAGTGCATTGGAGATGTTGCACCCACTGTGACTATAAAACCTACCCTAACCAGAAACCGTGGATGGATGGCAGGATTTGCGCAAAACTGAAAGTGAGAACCACCGCATTTAACCATGGAAAGAGGTCTGGGAATATGGCCGAATATAAACAGTGTAGTTATTAAATCAAACAAGCGAAATGCAGGTACAGGGACAAAGTGGAGTCACAATTCAACAGCTCAGGAAATCACTGACTTCAAAAAGAAAACCAGCCATGTCACGGACACCGACGTCACACTTCCAGATACCTTCTTACTAAACTAAACACCTTCTTTGCCCGCTTTGAGGATAATACAGTGTCACCGTCGTGGCCAGCTAACAAGAACTGCGCCCCCCCTCTCCTTCTCTGTGGCCGACGTGAGTAAAACATTTAAACGTGTTAACCCTCTCGCAAGTCTGCTGGCCCAGACGGCATCCCTAGCCGAGTCCTCAGAGCATGCTCAGACCAGCTGGCTGGTGTGTTTACGGACATATCCCAGTCTGGGGTCCCCACATGCTTCAAGAGGGCCACCATCGTTCCTGTACCCAAGAAGGCAAAAATAACTGAACTAAATGACTACCACTTCTGTCATCATGAAGTGCTTTGAGAGACTAGTCAAGGATCATATCATCTCCACCTTACCGGCCACCCTAGACCCACTTCAGTTTGCATACCGCCCCAACAGGTCCACAGACGATGCAATCGCCATCACACAGCACACTGCCCTATCCCATCTGGACAATAGGAATACCTATGTAAGAATGCTGTTCATTGACTACAGCTCAGCATTCAACACCATAGTACCCTCCAAGCTCATCATCAAGCTGGAGGCCCTGGGCCTCAACCCTGCCCTGTGCAATTGGGTCCTGGACTTTCTGATGGGCCGCCCCCAGTTGGTGAAGTTAGGAAACAACATCTCCACCTCGCTGACTCTCAACACTGGGGCCCCACAAGGATACGTGCTCAGCCGCCTCCTGTATTCCCTGTTCACCCAACGACTGCCTGGCCATGCACGCCTCCAACTCAATCATCAAGTTTGCAGACGACACAACAGTAGTAGGCTTGATTACCAACAATAACTAGACGGCCTACAGGGAGGAGGTGAGGGCCCTCGGAGTGTGGTGTCAGGTAAATAACCTCACACTCAACGTCAACAAAACAAAGGAGATGATCGTGGACCAGGAAACAGCAGAGGGAGCATCCCCCTATCCACATTGACGGGACAGTAGTGGAGAAGGTGGAAAGTTTTAAGTTCCTCGGAGTACACACCACTGACAAACTGAAATGGTCCACCAACACAGACAGCGTGGTGAAGAAGGCGCAACAGTGCCTATTCAATTTCAGGAGCTGAAGAAATTTGCCTTGTCACCCAAAACCCTGAATAACTAGTACAAATCCACAATCGAGAGCATCCTGTCGGGCTGTATCACAGCCGTGTACGGCAACTGCTCCTCCATCAACCTTCAAGGCTCTCCTGAGGGTGGTGCGGTCTGCACAACGCATCACCAGTGGCAAACTACCTGCCCTCCATGAAACCTATAGCACCTGATGTCACAGGAAGGCAAAAAAGATCATCAAAGACATCAACCACCCAAGCCACTGCCTGTTCACACCGCTACCATCCAGAAGGCGAGGTCAGTACAGGTGCATCAAAGCTGGGACCAAGACACTGAAGAACAGCGTCTATCTCAAGGCCATCAGACTGCTAAACAGCCATCACTAACTCAGAGAGGCTGCTGCCTACATGGAGACCTAATGACTGGCCACTTTAACAAATGGATCACTAGTCACTTTAAATAATGGCACTTTAATAATGTTTACATATCTTACATTACTCACATCATATGTACAGTTGAAGTCAGAAGTTTACATACACCTTAGCCAAATACATGTAAACTCAGTTTTTCACTATTTAATCCTAGTAAAAATTCCCTGTCTTAGGTCAGTTAGGATCACCACTTTATTTTAAGAATGTGAAATGTCAGAATAATTGTAGAGAGAAGGCTTTTTTCAGCTTTTATTTCTTTCATCACATTCCCAGTGGGTCAGAAGTTTACATACACTCAATTAGTATTTAGTAGCATTGCCTTTGTATTGTTTAACTTGGGTCAAACGTTTCAGGTAACCTTCCACAGGCTTCCTCCAATAAGTTGGGTGAATTTTGGCCCATTCCTCCTAACAGAGCTGGTGTAACTGAGTCAGGTTTGTGGGCCTCCTTGCTCACACACGCTTTTTCAGTTCTGCCAAAAAATTGTCTGTAGGATTAAGGTCAAAAAGGCAGTGTGTTTGAAGGTAGGCCTTGAAATAGATCCACAGGTACCCCTCCAATTAGCCTATCAGAAGCTTCTAAAGCCATGACATAATTTTCTGGAATTTTCCAAGTTGTTTAAAGGCACAGTCAACTTAGTGTATGTAAACTTCTGATCCACTGGAATTGTGATACAGTGAAATAATCTGTCTGTAAACAATTGTTGGAAAAATGACTTGTGTCATGCACAAAGTAGATGTCCTAACAGACTTGCAAAAACTATAGTTTGTTAACAAGAAATTTGTGGAGTGGTTGAAAAAGGAGTTTTAATGAATCCAAGTCTATGTAAACTTCAGACTTCATCTGTATATACTGTATTTTATACCATCTACTGCACCTTGCCTATGCCGCTCTTCCATCGCTCGTTCATATATTTTTATGTACATATTCTCATTCACCCCTTTTAGATTTGTGTGTATTAGGTAGTTGTTGCTGAACTGTTAGATTACTTGTTAGATATTACTGCACGGTCGGAACCAGAAGCACAAGCATTTCGCTACACTCGCATTAACATCTGCTATGGCAAATACAATTTGATTAGATTTGATTTTACTAATTTCCCTACATAATCATTTCCATTAGTTATTTCCCCCTATTAGAAGTCTATGCCCCAGGTGTTTTTCCCATCAGAATTACTCCATTCAAACGAACTCAGTGTATTCTAATCAGACAGAAGTGTCATATAGGCCATTACGATGGCTTTGAACTTGTTTCAGTAAAAAAGAATGTGCCAAAAATATCCACCCCTCCACTGCATGCATTAATCAAACCATATTCATCAGTTCAGGCCTGATCAGGGAGAACAGGGAGAAGGGTGATGCTGAGCTCGTTCCCACTAATTAGCTTAGCAATTATTGTAAGCTGTCACAGTTCTTTAGCCCCCGTCTGGACCGCGTGTGCTCCAGAACATAATCCTCCTCAAATGACAAGATAATGGAGGCAGAGAGGCCACCGCTTCGAAAGGAACCTGCAGATATAATCCTCTACAGGGACCTTTTAGGAAGAGAGAGAGAGAGAGAGAGAGAGAGAGAGAGAGAGAGAGAGAGGGAGGGATAGAGGGAGAGAGCGAGAGAGGGAGGGAGATTTCAGCTTTCATGCTGAAATCTCCCAATTGTGTTTTCACAGTAGTTACTGCACCTCGTCATAGTTTTGTTCATTTAAATATTCCAACATGCATATAAAGATAAGCCAGTTCAGAAAGGGAACCCGAGTGCCCACCTCAGCTGAGCATCAGCTTAGAAAGCACAATTAGATGCTAGTAACAATCACGCCTACCTTATTTGGCGGTCTACTTAAGCTGACGGGTTCTGCTCACACATCCTGCTGCTCCTTGCTGCTTCCTGCTAGTATGTAGCTTAACTTCAGAACGTCTAAGAAAAGATACAGCCATGAGCAAGATGTGCTTACAGGTATACAATGTTGCTATACTGTGACAATTTTACTACCGCTATACTGTGAACGCGTAGATACATGTATATGCTCTAAAAGTTTCTATACAGTTGCTTAACAATGTCATTTAATTATAAAGAATTCTTCCAACAACAGTAAACGCACCCTTCCTCTTGTTAACCTTCTGTTGTTCACTTCCTGATGTGAGACAGGAGAGGAGAACCTATTAAAACCTAATTTAGCAGACAAACAAACAGACAGATACACACAAACACAAACACAATACAATCTTACAGAGCGAGAGAGAAATAAATACATAAATAAAGAGATTTAGTCATAGATCAATAACCCTTCTGCATGGATCCTTTCCCCTGCCACAGTGTGAACACATCACTGGTACCTACTTTGATCAAAGCGTCCTGCTTAGGCATATGCCACTCCTTACTGCAGGATGTGCAAAGCATACTGTGTAAAGCATCAGTCTGAATTGGAAATACACAATTCGGTTTATTCTGTTTGGTACCAGAGTTTCTGAAGGCCACATGGTTGTCTGGGAAACAAGGATTTGTTGGCAGGAATCTAATAAGACAGCCATCGGGCGTCTTATGAGTCGCCTTCTGAGTGTTCGAAATCTGGGCAGGGAATTCCAGTACCTGGTTGACTGGGAGGGTTATGGCCCGGAGGAGAAGTGCTGGGTCCCCTATAGGAACATCATGGACCCAACCCTGATCGCTGAGTTCCGGCACCCCGTTCAACCAGGTATGGGCCCAGGTAGGATACCAGGTGGTGCCCCTGGGGGGAGGGGGGGGGGACTGTCACACCCTGATCTGTTTCACCGGTCTTGTGCTTGTCTCCACACCCCACCAGGTGTCTCCTATTATCCCCTGTGTATTTATACCTTCGTTGTCTGTCTGTCGGCCAGTTTGTCTTGTTTTGTCAGGTCTTACCAGTGTGTTTCCCGTTGCTCTAGTTCTTGTTTTCTAGTCTTCCCGTTTCTCGACCTTTCTGACTGGCCTGAGCCTGCCTGCCATTATGTCCCTTTTTGACTCTGCCTTGGATTACGAACCTCTGCCTGCCGTTATGTCCCTTTTTGACTCTGCCTTGGATTACGAACCTCTGCCTGCCGTTATGTCCCTTTTTGACTCTGCCTTGGATTACGAACCTCTGCCTGCCTTTATGGCCCTTTTTGACTCTGCCTTCGATTACGAACCTCTGCCTGCCCTCGACCTGCCCTTTTGCCTGTCCCTTTGTTATAACTATTCAGAGAACCAAACCATCCGCTTCCTGTGTCTGCATCTGGGTCATATCCTGAGTCGTGATAATCAAAATGAAAGCATTTTGAACAGATTCATTTTTCTTTAGGCTAGTAGTATTGGTTTATTGCAGCCATAGACAGAATTGTACACCAATTTACAATCAGATTATTATCAAATAGTAAAATCATACACTATCAAAATCCTTTCAATATAAATACAAAAAGATAATACCCTCAACTAACACAGTTCCTCGTGATCAGTTACTTGATTGACAACACTGTTTGAGACAAAATAATCTGTGGGTGTGGTGGTGGTGGTACACTGCTATGGGATTAGCCAACAGGCTACTCTGATATTTAACCCTTCTAAAATAAATAATAACTGTTCAAAGTGTAATCACAACTTGCCCTTTGGCATCTAAATGAGCTCTAAAATACCAGCAGGGAAATGTAATAATGTGCATCTTCATTCGGTCTGCTCTGAATTGGACTTTTATTTTCCGTGAACATGGCAATTCCATATTATTGTGTGGAAGGGTGTCCATCTATCTGAGCAAAAAAGGTCCAAAATGTGAATGGCTGGAAATGATATATTAATATTTGTTGAGTATGACTGAGCTGCAGTATTAACCCAATCTGAAAGACAAACTCAAGCCAAGAGACGAAAATACATGAGGTGCCTTTCGAAAGTATTCACCCCCTTGGTATTTTTCCTGTTTTGTTGCCTTACAACCTGGAATTAAAATTATTTTGGGGGGGGAGTTTGTATCATTTGATGTACACAACATGCCTACTGGCGAACAGCATTTTTTTCTTTAAACAATGGCTTTTTTTCTGGCCACTCTTCTGTAAAGCCCAGCTCTGTGGAGTGTATGGCTTAAATTGGTCCTACGGACAGATACTCCAATCTCTGCTGTGGAGCTTTGCAGCTCCTTCAGGATTATCTTTGGTCTCTTTGTTGCCTCTTTGATTAATGCCCTCCTTGCCTGGTCTGTGAGTTTTGGTGGACGGCCCTCTATTGGAAGGTCTGTGGTGCCATATTCTTTCCATTTTATTTTTTAATAATGGATTTAACGGTGCTTTGTGGGATGTTCAATGTTTCTGATATTTTTTTATAACCCAACCCTGATCTGTACTTCTCCACAACTTTGTCCCTGACCTGTTTGGAGAGCTGCTTGGTCTTCATGGTGCAGCTTGCTTGGTGGTGCCCCTTGCTTAGTGGTGTTGTAGACTCTGGGGCCATTCAGAAAAGGTGTGTGTATGTACAGTTGAAGTCAGAAGTTTACATACACCTTAGCCAAATACATTTAAACTCAGTTTTTTCACAATTCGTGACATTCAATTCTAGTAAAAATTACCTGTCTTAGATCAGTTAGGATAACCACTTTATTTTAAGAATGTGAAATGTCAGAATAATGGTAGAGAGAATGATTTATTCCAGCTTTTATTTCTTTCATCACATTCCCAGTGGGTCAGAAGTTTACATACACTCAATTAGTATTTGGCAGCATTGCCTTTAAATTGTTTTACTTGGGTCAAACATTTCAGGTAGCCTTCCACAAGCTTCCCACAATAAGTTGGGTGAATTTTGGCCCATTCCTCCTGACAGAGCTGATGAGTCAGCCTCCTTGCTTGCACACGCTTTTTCAGTTCTGCCCACAAATTTTCTATACGATCGAGGTCAGGATGGCCACTCCAATACATTGACTTTGTTGTCCTTAAGCCATTTTGCCACAACTTTGGAAGTATGCTTGGGGTCATTGTCCATTTGGAAGACCCATTTTGCGACCAAGCTTTAACTTCCTGACTCATGTCTTGAGATGTTGCTTCAATATATCCACATAATTTTCCTCCCTCATGAAGCCATTTATTTTGTGAAGTGCACCAGTCCCTCCTGCAGCAAAGCACCCCCGCAACATGATCCTGCCACCCCCGTGCCTCACGGTTGGGATGGTGTTCTTCGGCTTGCAAGCCTCCCCCTTTTTCCTCCAAACATAACAAGGGTCATTATGGCCAAACAGTTCTATTTTTGTTTCATCAGACCAGAGGACATTTCTCCAAAAAGTACAATATTTGTCCCCATGTGCAGTTGCAAACCGTAGTCTGGTTTTCTTATGGCGGTTATGGAGCAGTGGCTTCTTCCTTGCTGAGCGGCCTTTCAGGTTATGTCGATATAGGACTCATTTACTGTACTTTTGTACCTGTTTTCTCCAGCATCTTCATAAGGTCCTTTGCTGTTGTTCTGGGATTGATTTGCACTTTTCGCACCAAAGTACATTAATCTCTAGGAGACAGAACGCGTCTCCTTCCTGAGCGGTATGATGGCTGTGTGGTCCCATGGTGTTTATACTTGCATACTATTGTTTGTACAGATGAATGTGGTACCTTCAGGAGTTTGGAAATTGTTCCCAAAAATTAACCAGACTTGTGGAGGTCTAAACTTTTTTCTTGGCTGATTTCATGATGATTTCATGATTTCATTTCATCTGTCTGTAAACAATTGTTGGAAAAATGACTTGTGTCATGCACAAAGTAGAAACTTGCCAAAAGTATAGTTTGTTAACAAGAAATTTGTGGAGTGGTTGAAAAACAAGTTTTAATGACTCCAACCTAAGTATATGTAAACTTCTGACTTCAACTGTATATACAGTGCTTTCAGAAAGTATTCATACCCCTCCACATTTTGTTCTGTTACAGCCTTAATTTAAAAAAATTATGTTTTTGCAAATGTTTTGAAAATGAAATGCTGTGTCTCATTTACATACTGTAAGTATTCTCACCCCTGAGTCAATACTTTGTAGAAGCACCTTTGTCGGCGATTACAGCTATGAGTCGTCTTGAGTATGTCTGTATCAGCTTTGCACATCTGGATTTGGGGATTTTCTCCCATTGTTTTTTGCAAATTTTCTCAAGCTGTTAAGTTAGATGGGGAGTGGCGGTGAACAGCAATCTTCAAGACTTACTAAACTGTTTTTTCAATGGGATTCAAGTCTGGGCTTTGGCCATTAGAGGACTTTCCCATTATTGTTCTGAAGCCATTCCAACGTTGTTTTGGATTTATGCTTGGGGTCATTGTCCTGCTGGAACGTAAAGTCTTCGCCCCTAGTCTAAGGTTGTTTGCACTCAGAAGCAGGATCTCATGGTGCTGCCACCACCATGCTTCACAGTAGGGATGGTGTTAAATGGGTGATGAGCTGTGCCTGGTTTTCCACAGACGTAGTACTTTGCATTGAGGCCAAAGAGAGATTTTCCTTGTGATCTGTCTTTCACCTTGCCTTTATTTTACTTGACACCTTGCGAGAGAGAGAGAGAGAGAGAGAGATAGAACCTCACACTTATCAGAACATTTAGGCATTTACAATCTCTTGAGCTGACAGCCCTTTTGCACTGTTTCACTAGGGCGTTTGTTATTCTTCTGTTAGGTTTTATGACGTACCATAACTCATTTTGTATTGCTGCCACCAACTGTACAGGGGTGAACATGACGTCCCCCAAGAATGATGCAGCACCCCACCTTGGGCCAATTTAGATATTGCATGTGACTAACAAATTTCAGTTCATTACTATAGCTCCCGCCTTGGGTCAATAAGTGTAATTTTGTTAATGACGGATCTCTATGGCAAGACACATCATTCACCGTTTCATCCTAATCGGGCCAATGCTGTCATAACCCATGATGGCGCCGGAGGGGAGGGCTGCCGTCTTATCGGCTGTTAGCCAACCATGCTTTTTTGCGTTGTTCGTAATTTTGTTTTGTACATAGTGTTGCTGCTACCATCTGTTATGACCAAAAATAGCTTCTGGACATCAGATCTGCGATTGCTCACCTCAAACTGGATGAAGAGTTTTTCAATGAGTCTGACAGGAGGGATATACTACGGACACCCGACCAGGCCCAGATCCCCGTTATTCACTGGATTAGCTGGAGAAGGAAACAGAGATTTTGAGGCAAAAGATCAGGGTCAGGGAATGAAGTCTCAAGGTTTTGCTTGCCTGAGGTAGAGTGTCTCATGATAAGCTGTATACCACACTATCTACCTAGAGAGTTTTCATCTGTACTTTTCATAGCTGTCTACATACCATCACAGTCCGATGATGGCACTAAAACCGCACTCAATGAGCTGTATACCGCCATAAGCAAACAGGAAAACGCTCATCCAGAGGCGGTGCTCCTAGTGGCTAGGGACTTTAATGCAGCGAACTTAAATCAGTTTTACCTTATTTCTATCAGCATGTCAAATGTGCAACCAGAGGTAAAAACATTCTAAACCACCTTAACTCCGCACACAGAGACACGTACAAAGCTCTCCCTCATCCTCGATTTTGCAAATCTGACCATAATTCTTTCCTCCTGATTCCAAGCACCAGTGACTTGGTCAATAAGAAAGTGGTCAGATGAAGCAGATGCTAAACTACAGGACTGTTTTGCTTGCATAGACTGGAATCTGTTGCGGGATTCTTCCGATGGCATTGAGGAGTACACCACATTAGTCACTGGCTTTATCAATAAGTGCATCAAGGACGTCTTCCCCACAGTGGCTGTGTATGTATATACCCAAGCACAAGTCATAGATTACAGGCAACACTCGCACTGAGCTAAAGGGTAGAGCTGCTGCTTTCAAGGAGCGGGACTCTAACCCGGAAGCTTATGAGAAATCCCGCTATGCCCTCCGACGGGAGTGTTACGTCTACCCCCGAGTCCAGGTTGCAGTGCACCCAACATCAGTCAAAATGGTGGTTAGGTCTGATTTTCCATCTGTGAAAGGTAGCACCTTCCTAGACAATGTGCCGGACGTCAATTACAGTTATGGCCAATGTACCCAGTGTAACTTCACATCATTGACCATTTGTTATTGAGAAGAGTTCTGTTGGAGTGGACAAACTGTGAATGTCACCAAAAGGCCTTAAGCAAGAGTTTTTCTTAGTTATCTAAGACATTTTCATATTTATCTATGTTGCATTGATACAGTATGTCTTGCCATCCATATTGTATATGCAGTACGTATGTTTAGTATTTTGTCTATAATGACTGTGGTACACAAATTGCTTTGAAGTAGTACACAATAAAAGTATAATTAAACATGTACAAATATAATGCGATAGTGAATGTGAATGAATAAGCCTTTACATAATTGATCTAATGTCCATATATAGTTACTGTACAATCAGTTTGAAACAGCTACCCAACATATTTCACCTCTATTACTGTGCAAAACATATTATGACATTGGTGCTATTCAAAATGTGTTCATTTGTGAACATCTATCAACATTTTGCCCATTTAAACCGTGTGCGTCCTGCCTACCGATAATGGTAGAAGGGCTGTGAAAAAGGCTATTTTCCTTTGTGCTGAACATATGCCATGTGTCTGCCTCTGACATAAAACGGTGAGAAATGAACAAAAATAAGTCATATAAACATATCAGAAATTATAGTGACTGTTTTCTAAGAACCAAAGAAAATCAATGGCTGAATTACTAGGGAAAGGTTCAAGAGTCTCTGCTCCCATCAGGCCCTGACATTGGTCAACCATTGACCTTCTGTCCCTTTTTGTGTAACTCACCTGGGTCATCATCAGCAAGGACTGTGCCACTCTGCTACTGTCCTGAAAGGGCCCATCTGGACAGGTTAATCATTCATGACCTCGCCATAGAGATAGATAGAAGACTCTAGTGCCCATTTGGCAGTATATTGCCAACCTCGGGTTTATACATGTTCAAACAAAATACACTAGGTGGTAGTGTGTACCCTTTCAGTATGTTTGTCAGCTCAAGTAGTAGAAGAAAAACATTTACTACTTCAAAATGGAGATGGCCTTAATGGTGCTGCTCATGCTCTCACAGACACCATAATGGGACAGATGAAATTATGCAATGTCTATCTATGTCTATGGACAAAGGAGGGAGTGCTGCTGCATACGATGTACTATTTTGTTTGACGAGCACAACACTTAACATGTAAGGGAGTATATTGAAGAACCTCACTGACTCGTTAAACATCATGAAGCAGCCTAGGCTGAGGGGACGTACCAAGGCACCTCAATAGAAAGCCCTCCCCTTTTCCTGACCATGTGAGCTGACCAGGAAAGACTCTTTCACTCCAACCCCTAGTTACAGTTGAAATCGGAAGTTTACATACGCTTAGGTTGGCGTCATTAAAAGTCGTTTTTCAACCACTCCACAAATTTCTTGTTAACAAACTATAGTTTTGGCAAGTCGGTTAGGACATCTACTTTGTGCATGACACAAGTCATTTTTCCAACAATTTTTTACAGGCAGATTATTTCACTTATAAAACACTATATCACATGTCCAGTGGGTCAGAAGTTTACATACTCTAAGTTGACTGTGCCTTTAAACATCTTGGAAAATTCCATAAAATAATGTCATGGCTTTAGAAGCTTCTGATAGGCTAATTGACATCATTTGAGTCAATTGGAGGTGTACCTGTGGATGTATTTCAAGGCCTACCTTCAAACTCAGTGCCTCTTTGCTTGACATCATGGGAAAATCAAAAGAAATCGGCCAAGACCCCAGAAAAACTATTTGTAGACCTCCACAAGTCCGGCTCATCCTTGGGAGCAATTTCCAAACTCCTGAAGGTACCACGTTCATCTGTACGAACAATAGTATGCAAGTATAAACAACATGGGACCACACAGCCATCATACCGCTCAGGAAGGAGACATGTTCTGTCTCCTAGAGATGAACGTACTTTGGTGCGAAAAGTGCAATTCAATCCTAGAACAACAACACCTTGTGAAGATACTGGAGGAAACAAGTCCAAAAGTATCTATATCCACAGTACAACGAGTCCTATATTGACATAACCTGAAAGGCCGCTCAGCAAGGAAGAAGCCACTGCTCCATAACCTCCATAAGAAAGCCAGACTACGGTTTACAACTGCACATGGGGACAAAGATCGTACTTTTTGGAGAAATGTCCTCTGGTCTGATGAAACAAAAATAGAACTGTTTGGCCATAATGACCATTGTTATGTTTGGAGGAAAAAGGGGGAGGCTTGCAAGCCAAAGAACACCGTCCCAACTGTGAAGCATGGGGGTGGCAGCATCATGTTGTGGGGATGCTTTGCTGCAGGAGGGACTGGTGCACTTTCCAAAATAGATGGCGTCATGAGGCAGGAAAATGATGTGTATACATTTAAGCAACATCTCATGACAGTCAGGAAGTTAAAGCTTGGTCGCAAAATGTGTATTCCAAATGGACAATGACCGCAAGCATACTTCCAAAGTTGTGGCAAAATGGTTTAAGGACAACAAAGTCAAGGTATTGGAGTGGCCATCACAAAGCCCTGACCTCAATCCTATAGAAAATTTGTGGGTAAAACTGAAAACGGTGTGCGAGCAAGGAGGCCTACAAACCTGACTCAGTTACACCAGCTCTGTCAGGAGGAATGGGCCAAAATTCACCCATCTTATTGTGGGAAGCTTGTGGAAGGCTACCCGAAACTTTTGACCCAAGTTAAACAATTTAAAGGCAATGCTACCAAATACTAATTGAGTGCATGTAAACTTCTGACCCACTGGGAATGTGATGGAAGAAAAAAAAGCTGAAATAAATCATTCTCTCTACTATTATTCTGACATTTCACATTCTTAAAATAAAGTGCTGATCCTAACTGACCAAAGACAGGTAATTTTTACTTGGATTAAGCGTCAGGAATTGTGAAAAACTGAGTTTAAATGCATTTGGCTAAGGTGTATGTAAACTTCCGACTTCAACTGTACATACTACCTGGTACGTCGTCACATGGTACTGGTCACTCCCTAATATTAGCAAGCCCCTAAGGGTTCAAATCCCAAATCGAATGATGGACTGTAATCTGTTTACATATAACAAATTAGCCATATATTACACCGTGTATTTTTACATTGAGGTGTGGTTTTGTCCTCAATTTTTTTTGTAAAAGAAAAGAAATGTAACCTTTTATTTTTTACAGGGAGTGAATGCTGAGACCAAGGTCTCATTTCCAGATGAGCCCTGTATGTGTGTACAATGCCACTTCGCCAGGAAAAATACTAGCTGAGAGAACCTCTGTAGGAGCCTGTGGAAAGGGCAGTGAGGGAGTATTTGTAGACTTCGGGTGTCTGTGATTTGGAGTAAAGCTGTCAGTTACTCCATATTGTTGACAGGAAGGAGCGATGTGTTACTGCAGAAACTTATTGTTTTGATTGCAGACAGTTTCTATTAGAGACACTCTGGCACCTGTCAGTCCTTTCAGGAAGGCTCCACTTTGATATTATCAACAAAATAATACTTCATTGTTAATGCTCTTATACGAATCTTCTGAGCTCCAATTCATGCCGCCCCCTCACTTTGCCTATTTCACAGCTCATGGTAATGTATAATTACAGCCCACATAATTCCATATTTTGTACAACTTTTGAACCAACATCTAGACAGAATGACAAATAATAACAAATAATAACTCTTGTTCCATGGTTTTCACCAGGTGAGCTATCATGCCAAACAGGGCAAGACCCATCGAGCCATCATGAAGACGATAGCACTCTGGGTCCTGGCCTTCGTCCTCTATAGCCCTGTCATTATCTTCTGGGAGCTGGGGGAAGAGAAGAGCCGCATCCCGGAGGACGAGTGCTTCGCTGAGTTCTACTACACTTGGTACTTCCTCAGTGCCTCCATGTTGGAGTTCTTCTCCCCCTTTATCTCTGTAACATTCTTCATCCTCAGCATCTACCTCAATATTCATAGGAGGAGGCTCCGGAACAGAGATGAGGCCTGTGGACAGGCCCACATGCCCTGGGGATAGGGTAAAGGCATCCGCCTCACCTCCCACTTCTCCCAGAGCATGGCCGTGGTTAAAAAGTTGACTAGGGCTGTGTCTGTCCAGGGGAAGGGATCATGCTCAGGGTCCTTCCACTCCCAGATGTCCCCTCCCCCATGGAGCAGCAGGACACCTCTTCCACCAGGAGCACCCAACACCTCTGGCTTTCCAGGGACAAGAATATGGCCAAGTCACTGGACCTCAGAGTGTGTGTCTTTGCTGGGCGCCCGCCACTCTGCTGACGATCATCAGAGCCGCCTATAGGGGGCGATGCGTGCAGCACCGCTGGTATGAGGTCACCTTCTGGCTGCTGTGGCTCAACTCAGCTATTAAAACCCTTTCCTGTATCCACTCTGCCACAGCGGCACCACAGGGCCTTCAGCAGGATCCTGTATCCCAGTAAGAGGTCGACTCAGCTTGCCGCCAACTGACCTTCAGCATGACAGGCCTCGACTGTGACAGGCCTTGACTGTATGTGACGGATGGGCCATTGACCAATGACAGGCTTCTACGGCATGTGACAGATGGGACAGTGTCTAAAGAGATGGTCACACACACGCACATAAAGCACTACTGTACATAGATTCAAAGGAGAATCTCATGACCAAATCTGATACTTTACCAATGTAAAAATTGGATAGAACATCTTTCCTTTATTTCGTGTATCTCCTTTCTCCTCACCTCCTTCACATAGACTCAAATGAGATACTCCCCACTAGGCACAGACGTCAGTTCAATGTCCATTTATGATTTACATTTGTGTCACGTGAGTTGGGGTGGGCATTTCTATGTTTTGTGTTTCTATGATTTTCCATCTCTATGTTTTGGCCGGTTATGGTTCTCAATCAGGGACAGCTGTCTATCGTTGTCTCTGATTGGGAACCATACTTAGGTACCCTTTTCCCCCACCTGTGTTTGTGGGAAGTTGACTTTCTTTATGGCACTTAGCCTTAAGCGTCACGGTTTTGTTTTGTAGTGTGTATTGTTTTGTTCGGCGTCTTTTTCTTAATTAAAGAACATGTACGCTCACCACGCTGCACCTTGGTCCGCTCCTTTCATCAACCGTGACAATTTGGTTGAGTTTTCAACGTGAAATCTACAAAAGATTACACATTTCCATTGGATTTTGGTTAAAATTTAAGTGAAAAATATGAAACTCCCTTACATTGATTACTTTTAGCAAATCCAATCAGTTTTCCACGTTTATTCAACGTCATCACATTGAAGGTTTTTGTTGTTGAAATTACGTGGAAACAATGTTGATTCAACCCCTTTTTGCATAGTTGGGTCAGTACCAAATCTGATCATTTACCAATTAAAATGTATGATGGAACAAAATATATTGTCGTATTGAATGCTGTTTACAGCCCTGACGTGTATATGAATGTATTATGAGCATGTGTATGACAATGTTCGTTTTCTGTGAAGTCTGAATGTATTCATTATGAAGATCACAAAGAGATGTTCATTTAAATGATAGAAATGGAGAAAGAAACACAAGTGTCATGTTTAGTTTGCCTCTCAAACACAGTCCCTATCTCTGCTGTCAGAATTCTTCCCCTACAGACCTTTAACAGAAATTATATATTTGTTTCAGGATTTTTACTCATCAAACATTGACCATTAAGATTTAGAATGGATTATTCAACCATTCTTATCAGTAATTGACATATGTGCTGGATTCGGTTGTGTTATATCACAAGGCATTGTATTGTCTGACAAACAAGTATTAGTTTCTTTTGTACCTTCTGAATAATGAACTTGGTGTACGGGAGTAAATGTACCACTAGATGTCCCTGTTCATCTTCCTAGCTTTAGTTTGCACCTGAACGCCCTCTGTGCACCCAGACGTACTACATCAAGACCTGGATTGAAGGAGAAAAAAGAAGCCCAGATCAAATTATTAATTTCAGTCGTTTAGTTTCTTACCATTTGGTCAGGCTTTATTCATTCAAGCAACCCTTGTGTCAATTTTTTTACCTTGTCATTTTGATAATTGAATGCAGTGCTGTGCATCATTGATCTAAAAAAACGTCACCAACATTGGTCTACTTAGAATGGACCACACGCTGAGATGCTGCCTTGTTCTGAGTACTTTGTTTGGCCTCAATGAGACACAGTGCCTGACGAGTTACAAGATATATCCCAGCTAGCACATTTTGTTCCTTGGAAGTTGTAGGAACATACGTTTTTGGGTTCCCGTTGGTTCTGAGAACGTTTTACTATGGCCCCCTGAACGTTTTCCTGGGAGGTTTTATTTAACCGTCTCTGAACGGAAATTAAATAAAATCCAATCTAATTTTATTTGTCACATGCGTAGTAAACAACAGGGGTAGACTAACAGTGAAATGCTTACTTACGGGTCCTTCCCAACAATGCAAAGAGAAAGAAAATAGAGAAATCATAGAAAAGTAACAACATGTAATAATAGTAGAATAAAATGAGTAACAATAACTTGGCTATGTACATGGGGTACCAGTACTGAGTCGATGTGCAGGGGTACAAGGTAATTTAGGAAGATATGTACATATAACTAGGAATAAAGTGACTAGGCAACATGATAGATAAAATAGTTAGTACAAAAAGGGTCAATGCAGATAGTTCGGGTAGCTATTTGGTTAACTATTTTACAAACTATTTAGAAGTCTTATGGCGTGGGGGCAGAAGTTGTTCAGGGTCTTGTTGGATTCCAGACTGGATGCATTCATACAGGTTGCTGTGCGGTAGCAGACAGAACAGTCTATGACTTGGGTGGCTGGAGTCTTAGAATTTTTGCCTTCCTCTGACGCTTACCTGGTATATTGGTCCTTAATGGCAGGAAGCTCGGCCACAGTGATGTGCTGGGCCGTACGCACTACCATCTGTAGCGCTATACGGTTGAATGCCAAGCAGTTGCCATACCAGGCGATGATGCAGCCAGTCAAGATCTCAATGGTGCAGCTGTAGAACTGTTTGAGGATCTGTGGGCAAATCCTTTTCAAATTTTAATGTCACATTGACAAATACAG
Organism: Oncorhynchus tshawytscha; assembly: GCF_018296145.1. Classification (NCBI taxonomy): domain Eukaryota; kingdom Metazoa; phylum Chordata; class Actinopteri; order Salmoniformes; family Salmonidae; genus Oncorhynchus; species Oncorhynchus tshawytscha. The sequence goes on along the minus strand of NC_056456.1, from coordinate 18,673,785 downwards.
TGAAATGTTTATCTTGCAAACTCAAAAGCCAACAATGCAATAATCAACAACTATGTATTACTAGAAAAAAAAACACTAGAGAAATAAGAGGAATAAGAAGGGGGGAAAGGTGTTGTCGTGCCCTCTTCACAACTGTGTTGGTGTGTGTGGACCATGATAGATCCCCAGTGATGTGGACACCGAGAAACATGAAGCTCTTGATCCGCTCCAATACAACCTCGTTTCCTGTAGTCCACGATCAGCTCCTTTGTCTTGCCGACGTTGAGGTAGAGGTTGTTGCCGTGTCATCAGCAAACTTAATGAATGTTTTTGAGTAACTAGCTTAAAACATTCACTGAATGCTTCAACAAGACCTTAAATAACACTGCAAACTTATTTTGGGTTCACTTTTTTTTTACTCCAATCACAGATATGAATAATGGAAATGTATTACATTAATCATACAAACACATTTACTTTTTGTTGTGACACAGCATCAGTGAGATTTGAACCTAGTCTTCTATTCTCTGTCTATGGAATTAGTCAACCGCACCACCAGGATGGAGCTTGCATGCACTCATCAATATCAGGTGTGGACAATTGATGGGCACGGCCTACACACCAAAACACACTTAACAAAATAGGATAGTTTTGTTGATGCTGAGATATAAAGTCCCCTGTTTTGAGGACCTGCATGGTTCTGGTACCCGGTTCCGACTGACATTTTCTCTTATAAATTGATATGTGGACACCATAGATCAAAATGTCTTGCATTGAGCGATAGACCTGATTCTCACGGACACTGGAGTGTGTCTCTTCTGCCTCTGTGAAGCGGGATGTGAAATCTGAAACCACTTGAAGCTGGGATGTCCCTCCTAGCATTTCATTTGGTCTTCTGACTGTCCATCGACTTCTGTCTGAACCCTACATTGCAGCCACTGACAATGCAAACAGTGTGCCTGGAATCCTTACATCGCACATTCAGAGATCGATTTCTAGCAAGTAATCAAAAATAATCCATAGATTTGAAAGAAAAACACTTTCTGTTCATCATAGAAGTACAGTAATATGAGATGAAAGATGATTTCCTAACTAGTTCAGGACACCAAGCTAGAGCTCTGTGAGACGTTCACATCGATGGGGGCAGACGTTTTGATCAAGAGAGACCTTTAGAAAATATTACAATTTTCTCTACCACTGAACTCAACTAGCGATACTGAATCGGCCCAGAAGCAGCCCTCTTCCGGGGGGCCGGAAATGATTGAATCGGCCTGGAATCGGGTGTCGGACTTGGCCCGGAATTATCAAAATGAATGACTGCCTAGAATCGGCCCAAGTACATCGCCGTTTCTTTCTTCAAATTTAAATAAATGTATACAAAATTACCCTATTTAGTCATTTTAAATATTACTATTATACATTTTATACATACAAATGATACCCATCCACATTTAAAAAAAATATTTTTCTTTATTTTTTACCACCTTTTCGTAGTTTCCAATTGTCTTGTCCCATCGCAGCAATTCCTGTACGGCCTCCAGAGAGGCCAATGTCTTCTGAAACACAACCCCGACAAGCCGCACTGCTTCTTGACACAATGCACGCTTAACCCGGAAGCCAGCCACACCACTGTGTTGGTGGAAACACCGTACACCTCGTGACCGTGTCAGTGTGCATGCGACGGTCCGTCACTGGAGTCGCTACAGCGTGATGGGACAAGAACATCCCTACTGGCCAAACCATCCCCTAACTCGTACGATGCTGGGCCAATTGTGCGTCGCCTCATGGGTCTCCCGGTCGCAGCCAGCACGGGTATCGAACCAGCATCTGTAGCAATGCAGTTTGTACTGCGATGCAGTGTCTTAGACCGCTGAGCCACTCGGGAGGCCCCACCCACAAAGTTTTTAATGCTTATCAATTGTCTTGCACAAAGTATCTAAATATTAAAATATGACTTGAACGGGACTATTAAAGAATTTCATTTAAATGTTAATACATTTTTTGGATCGCAGAAACAATGAGAAAAATATGAAAAAATAAATAAATAATAAAATGTTAATTATATAAAGCAGCCTGTGTAATCATCTGCCAGAGAGTAGCCACAATCAGCCCGAGTCCCAAGTAATACATTTGGGACAGAACTCACACCGGAATCGGCCCAAGCTCAATCCTAGTCAAAAGTAATACTGCCAAAGGTGGCCCAGACTCTCAGCCAGAATCAGCCCAGATCCACTGTGCTTGCTGGGAATATACAAATATGTATTTTACAGTTATAAGGAAGGTGAAATCTTGTAGTTGGTCATTTTTATAAATTGATTCTACTATATTTTGAAATAAATCGAAGTAATTTCAAGCCTCATTCATACAGTTTTGTTGAATATTAAATCAATTATATGAAACATTTAATATCTTCATATTTGTACTGTGTACTTGAGCTTGTGTCCTCAAAAGTGACTATACCTCAGAAATATATAACTATTTTATTTTTACCGGAAAGATGAGATTTGAATGTTTCTTGGAGTATGCAGCACTACTAGTGTTTATGGTCCTCTCATGATAAATAATACATTTGGGGGATTACGTAGATTACATTTTCGATTACATTTAGTTCTATTTATTAAATAACATTATTTGAATGCTCTCTGAACGTTCCAAAAGTTTTTCTTGAGTTTTTTATGACAAGTGGAATGTATGTTTTTAAATAAAATTCTTAGAACATTTTCTGAACGATACTAAAGTTTTGTTGTGTAGTGGAAAGTTTTCTTAACGTTCTCGGAACGTTCAAGGAACAATTTGAGAACATGACTTAAAATAAAACCACGAGATACTGAAATTCCAGAAGAACAATGTTTCTTCACATTCTATAAACTATTTGAGAACATTCCTATTGTCAAACCTGTTGGAGAACGTTTCCAGAACATTACCAACATTGAAATGAAATGTAACCATTTTTTTTTACTTTTAGGAAACGTTCTGTTAAAGTCATGAAATACCAAGAAAATATATATTTTATATCAAGTTCTACCCTTTTACAACAGTGGGCTAAGTCAGGGTCACACATAACGTTTCTTGTAGTCTTAAACAAATCTACTTTGAAACAAAAGTATAGACCTCACACACAAGGTTATGGGCTTAAAAAATAAGACCCCTGTACCATGTCAGATATAGAGTTTAAATGTATTACATTTTGTGTTTGCATCTGTAAATTACACTTTATATACATCACTGAAGACGGAAATATATTTTTTAAACTGTTTGACATAGAAACACCGGATTTTCAGTGTTTAATTGTTTTTATTGCTATTAATTATGAGAAAGGGCTACATGTGCTGATAATGTTCCAAAGCCAAGCAACTGTCCTGCACCATTACCAGAAAGTTGTGGGAAGGTTGTACGCAGAATAAGCATAAGACAACCATGATCACACCAAGCTCAAATAAATATATGGTTCTCAGAACGTTATGTGCTAGCTGGGATGTCGTTTTTGTAGAACTTTCCAGACGAAAACCAAGTAAATTCCACAAATTGGGTCCCTGCTGTGGAGACTGGAGAGCACTTCTGGGTCAAGTACAGTAGTACCATTATTTATTCTACACACCACAATTGTTTGGTAATATGTGCAAAAAACACTGAGTGTCAGAGTCACTCCTGTGTTATGATATAGATTAGTGGGGTTATCTCAGGGTGATGGTGAGTTATTAGATGTGTATTTACAACGTCATGCTAGATAGTGAGCAGGGCCTTTGGTTTGCAGGTAGGTGCCTGGGGTCCCAGAGGGGACCTGCATTGCTCAAAGTGTTGCCACTGTCTATGTGCACATCTGGGCCGGCTGGCCCTGCATGGTCAGGTGTTGTCCGCTCGCCTGCCCGCCTGCCTGGGAATAAGGCCACAGCTGCAGGGTGCACAGTTCCTCTCCCTCCCCTGCATGGCGGGGAGAGAAAACCGAACTGGGTTCAAATAGAATTCAAAATCTTTCAAATGCTTAAATTGTGCTTCATTGAACTTGCCTGGCACAGAGGAATTAATCAAATATGGCACCCCAGATAGGCTCAAACAAATGCTCAAAGTATTTGAAAGATTACAAATACTATTTGAACCCAGGTCTGGGAGACCGAGACACACTTGTGACCAGAGGCAAGGGATGCAGCAGTAGCAATAGTAGGAAGATCATTTCCCTAGGCGAGGGATGGATTACTGCACACATCAGCAAAACCCCAAACCTCAGCTTGTGCTCCACGTTGCTAAATGCTAAAAGAAGCTGCACTAAGGGATATCTGTTCTGCACTAGGTCAATTGATGTTAAAGAAAGATAGTGTGATTGATAGCACTGATAGACTAAAATGTCATGGGGTTTGTGCCAATATGTTTCTAATTAAATGTGGCCTTTGTAGGTTTTTCATTCTTAATTTCCAAAGTAAGTTGATGTTGTGAGAGATGGACATGATCATCACAATGATCTGTAGCCTACAGCGGAATATGTTAACTGTGAGTGGCTTTGAGCATGTGTATGTGTGCGTGTGTGTCTGTATGTGGGCTCAAGGGCCGTGCACAGATCATTCACGGAGCAGGTGCTCCGAATTCATAATTCACATCTCAAATTCATGACATAATAACTGCCTCTGTAGCAATTTGTGATGTTGTTGTTGGAGCGTAGGCCTTTTTAATGCTGCAACAGCAAACTCACTCATCACAAATTGTAAGCAAGCTACACTGAACAAAAATATAAACGCAACATGCAGCAATTTCTAAAAGTTCATATAAGGAAATCAGTCAATTTAAATGAATTCATTGGGCTCTAATCTATGGATTTCTCATGAGGTTGGGGCGTGGATCAGAAATCCAGTCAGTATCTGGTGTGTCCACCACTTGCCTCATGCAGCACGACACATCTCCTTCGCATAGAGTTGATCAGGCTGTTGATTGTGGCCTGTGGAATGTTGTCCCACTCCTCTTCAATGGCTGTGCGAAGTTGCTGGATATTGGTGGAATTGGATCGTGCTGTCGTACACGTCAATCCAGAGCATCCCAAACATGCTCAATGGGTGACATGTCTGGTGAGTATGAAGGCCATGGAAGAACGGGGACATTTTCAGCTTCCAGGGAATTGTGTACAGATCCATTATGCATTATCATGCTGAAACATGAGGTGATGGCGGCAGATGAATGGCACGACAATGGGCCTCAGGATCTCGTCACTGTATTTTTGTGCATTCAAATTGCCATCGATAAAATGCAATTGTATTTGTTGTCTGTAGCTTATGCCTGCTCATTCCATAACCCCATCACCACCACGTGGCACTCTATTCACATCGTTGGCAAACCGCTTGCCCATACAGTGCCATCTGCCTGGTACAGTTGAAACCGGGATTCATCAGTGAGGAGCACACTTATCCAGCGTGCTAGTGGCCATCAAAGGTGAGCATTTTCCCACCGAAGTCGATTACGACTCCGAACTGCAGTCAGGTCAAGACCCTGGTGAGGATGACGAGCACGCAAATGAGTTTCTCTGAGACGGTATCTGCAGAAATCTTTGCTTAAGCAAACCCACAGTTTCATCAGCTGTCTGGGTGGCTGGTATCAGACGATCCTGCAGGTGAAGAAGCCGGAGGTCATAGGCTGGCATGGTTACACATGGTCTGCGGTTGTGAGACCGGTTGGACGTTCTGCCAAATTCTCTAAAATGTCAACCGCTCTGGTGCACGCTCCATCAAAACTTGCACATTTTAGAGTGGCCTTTTATTGTCCCCAGTAGAAGGTGCACCTGTGTAATGATCATGCTGTTTCATCAGCTTCTTGATATGCCACACCTGTCAGGTGGATGGATTATCTTGGCAAAGGAGAAATGCTCAAAAACAGGGATGTAAACAAATGTGTGCATAAGATTTGAGAGAAATAAGATTGTTGTAAGTATTGGACATTTCTGGTATCTTTAATTTCAGCTCATGAAACATGGGACCAACACTTTAACCTACATTTTGCATTTATATTTTTTTGTTCAGTGTAGTTACAGTGCCTCCTAAAGTCTTGATTAACATCTGAAAAAGACGGTGGGCTATCAGCTGATCACTGACGTTGATGATTGATGTAAAGCTAGCGCAATAATTTTTTAAAACTGATTGAGATATATCTTTAACGCTCTTAAATACTAACTTCATAATATAGCCTAATTATATTTAGAATCTTCATGATATATGGCTGGGTTGCAGGTGGCTAGTGTGGACATTTTTGTAGTCTATGTATATGGTGGTTAGCCGCCTGTGTTCAGCGCTTAATTTGTAAATCAGGAGGTGCCGGAACAAAAAGTGAGCGCAAGAGGGTGACCTGAAGAGCTCTGAGGTAAAGTACCGCAGGGTTTCCTAAACTTGGTCCGGGCCCTGGGTGCACCTTTTTTTTCTTTCTCCCCCTGACACTACATTGCGGAATCAAATAATGAAACTTGATGATGAATTGGTTATTTTAATCAGCTGTGTTGTGCTAGGGGGAACGAAATGTGTGCAAGACCGTCTCTGGGAAACCTTGGCCTACCGGAATACATGAGAGGGAAAAATGTACCTTTATAATAATCCTCACGCGTGTTTTCTGGCATAAAGTAGAGGCACTTTTGTAGCCCAGTGTCCGGAAGAATGTGGCCTTTTACAAATACATTTCATGTACATGTAGTTCTATGTCATTTTATTGCTACATCACTGGTGACTTTGGCATAAAAACTATTTATACCGCACAAATGATCGAAATGAGGCTGCTTTGACACTGACAAACAGAATATGACAGTCAATAAAAACAACCTCTTCTTGAATCCATCAACAGCCTAGGCCTAGGTGTGTGGAGACACACACACTGTACAATATAAGGACAAAACGGCAGTCCTAAAAAGCTTTTCCAGTTTCACTGACACACCCATGATGCACAGCTCACTGTCCAGCAATGCTCGAGCTGCGCAAAAGCCTATCTCTTATTTTACTTTGTAAAACAATGTTTGCTCAATAGGCCTATTTGGAAGTTGATACAATATGTTGGTAGCCTATAGCAGACAGATTAGTCTTCTCTTTTCAGCAGGAGCAATTTGCTTTGCAACCTGTGTTTGAAATATTGTGGATGGCCTGTTTTGTCTTCACTGACAGTTTTGCCGTGTGATCCCGACTGTGGGCTTTGCCTTGTTATTGGGCTACACACAATCCACAGCTAGCCCAATAAAAATAGACTAAGCTATTGATCCTCTGTGGCTAAATTATAGGCCTACTCATGGTGTAGTAGGCTATTCTGAATTATTTCATTTCTTTCTGAACAGACAGCAGTAGTTCTATAACTTTGGCAAATGTATTTCAATTGATCAGGGGTGCTGCAGCACCGGCCGGCACCCTTCCAACTATGATTCTATAAGGAAATACATGATGAAGTGTTGCTGCGCATAGGCTATTAGCCAACCAAACCGAATATTGATGATGATAAATCAAGTGTTAAAGCTGCAATATGCAACTTTTTAGGATCGACCTGCCCAAATTCACATAGAGAAATGTGAGATATCGATCTGTCATTATCATGGAAAGAATGTCGACGAAGCTGTATATCTGCTCTATGTGCTCTGTTTCTATGCTTTCCCGAGAACGTTTCAGGAGTTAACCCCTCAGAAGCCTTTCCACACAAGCGTAAGACATTGGATACAATGACTTCATGCTGAACACTTCTGTCCAATGACCAACATATTCAGTCCTGACACCAGCAAAAGCAGGAATTGTACCTGTTAATGAAGTATAACTTACCTGTGATTCAAGGTAATATAATTATTGATGGTGGATTCCTTAAGAGACATCTAAGTACACAGACGTAGTTAAAATGTCAATAGATATAGTATGAAGGCCAAAGCACCTTGAGGTCGACCGTGAAAAGGGACAATAAAATACAGCGGAATGGCCAGACTCAAAAGGGAAACGAGGCCTTCCTGCTTCACCCTACACATGGCCTGTGTGACCTGTCCTCCTTTGAGCTTGGTGATTGACCAGAGTCGCTGATGTGCATTGTTGCTCCCAGGCTGTTCGCGTATCGTCCAACTGAAAGTTAAAACCACAGTCAATATTTCTTCGGCAGGAAAAAACTGAAATAATTTAACGCTCAATTTTTTTTTCTGCCATTTTTCCCCTTTTCCGTATTCCTTCCTCTTCCTCTTTTCCTGGACACAGTATTTCTTGACTGGAGCTTAAATAATTCCATTGGAATCCTCTTAGGATGGGTTCCCAGCACTTGGCAATTAAACAATTACATTTAATCAGCATGGGGCGACGCTTCCAGTCACCCTCATTTCAGACGTTGATTAAAAGCAATTCTGCTGTGGTTATTGCAGACGACTTTATAACACTGCGGTTCACATAGGTTTACTGCATGGTGATGTGAGGGGTCAGATTGAATGGCATTACGGCAGGTTTACTTCACTGGTGGGTGAAACAGGAGGAGAGCTGTTTTTTTCTCTCCTGATAACTAGAGGTGAAATGACAGATTCACAGTCAGTAGACGTGCATGGATCGTCCTGTCCCTAATCAGACATGGTTAAAGAGCGACTGCCTTTAAAAAGCAACGAATCCCTTTAAAAATGGCCTATGTGGCATCGATATGAGTCAGAAACCGCTATTCTAGTGTCATAAAGTCTGTCTCTTCTAAAACAGAGTTTGGAACATCCGTGCGTCACAATGGGTAAATTACTTTTGGGTTTTGATTTGATGATGTACACGCCCACTAAATGGGGTGAACAGCTGCAGTGATTTCTTTCTATCCAGTAGCATAGACAGTGAGACAGACCTGCCCAGTAATTTTACACAAGACAACACATCACACATTTTTAACATGAGAAATACTGAACCATACTCCTTGGCTAAATGTAAAATTGTGCAACTAAAACATTCTCGGCAAAACTGTCAAAATTAATTACAGATTTCTTGAGTTATCTAAGATTAATTCTGTGGATTTTGAGGAAGTGAAATAGGCTTCCACGTCTACAGTGTCACATTGGGGACAAACATCATTAACCAAACGTGGAATCGGTGTCACGTATTCTTCCTCTCCGGCCTCTAGGTCATCAGGCTGCTGATTAGCCTGCACACCTGTCACCATCGTCAAGCACACCAGCGCCTCATGACACTCACCTGGACTCCATCACCCTCTTGATTATATTCCCTATATCTGTAACTCCCCTTGGTTCTTTCCTCAGGTGTTATAAATGTTTGCAAATGTGTAAATATATATAAAAATGAAATACCTTATTTAAATAAGAACTCAGGCCTTTTGCTCGATGCTTGAAATTTAGCTCAGATGCATCATGTTTCCATTGATCATCCTTGAGATGTTTCTACAACTTCATTCAAGTCCACCTGTAGTAAATTAAATTGATAGGACATGATTTGGAAAGGCACACACCTGTCTATATAAGGTCCCACAGTTGACAGTGCATATCAGAGCAAAAACCAAGCCATGAGGTTGAAGGAATTGTCCCTAGAGCGCCAAGACAGGTTTGTGTCGAGGCACAGATCTGGGGAAGACTACCACCTTTTTTTTCATTATTGAAGGTCCCCAGAACGCAGTGACCTCCATCATTCTTAAATGGAATAAGTTTGGAACCACCAAGACTCTTCCTAGAGCTGGCTGTCCAGACAAACTGAGCAATCGGGAGAAGGGACTTGGTCAAAGAGGTGACACAGAACCCAATGGTCACTCTGAAAGAGCTCTAGAGTTCTTTTGTGGAGAACCATCTCTGCAGCACTCTACCAATCAGGCTTTCATGGCAGAGTGGCCAGACGGAAGCCACTCCTCAGTAAAAGGCACATGAAATGCCGCTTGGAGTTGAGGGAAAGATGAACAGAGCAAAGTAGAGAGATCCTTGATGAAAACCTGCTCCAGAACTCTCAGGACCTCAGATTGGGGTGAAGGTTCACCTTCCAACAGAACAACGACCCTCAGCACACAGTCAAGACAACGCAGGAGAGGCTTCGGGACACGTCTCTGAATGTTCTTGAGTGGCCCAGCCAGAGCCCCCAGACTCGAGAGACCTGAAAATAGCTGTGCAGCGACACTCCCCAATCCAACCTGACAGAGCTTGAGAGGATCTGCAGAGAAAAATGGGAGAAACTCCCCAAATACAAGCTTGTAGCGCCATATGAGAAGACTCAAAGCTGTAACTTAAACAAAGTACTGAGTAAAGGGTCTGAATACTTATGTAAATGTGATATTTCAGTTTTTATTTTAGACATTTACAAAAATGTATAAGAACCTGTTTTTGCTTAGTCATTATGGGGTAATGTGTGCAGATTAATGTGGGCAATTTTTTTAGATGAGGCTGTAACGTAACAAAATGTGGAAAAAGTCAAGGGGTCTACTTTCCAAATGCACTGTATTCCTTGATTCTTCACCTGCTTCTCAAACTGGCAGAGAGAAGTAGCCGATGGAAGCATTGCAGGAGAAGGAACCTCAGATCTCCTTGAGAAATAGCCCCTTTCTCCATGTCTCCCTTCTCTCCTGTCTCCTACATCCCCTCTCCTCTGACTCCCCACTCCTGTCTCTCCTGTCTCCCCGCTCCCCTCCTCCCTCTCCCCTCCATCAATCAATCAATCCAATGTATTTATAAAGCCCTTTTAACATCAGCAGATGTCACAAAGTGCTTATACGGAAACCCAGTCTAAAACCCCAAACAGCAAGCAATGCAGATGTAGAAGCACGGTGGCTAGGAAAAACTCCCTAGAAAGGCAGGAAACTAGGAAGAAACCTAGAGAGGGACTAGGCTCTGAGGGGTGGCCAGCCCTCTTCTTGCTGTGCTGGGTAGAGATTATAAGAGTACATGGCCATTAAGGCCAGAACCTTCTTCAAGATTTTCAAACGTTCATAGATGACCAGCAGGGTCAAATAATACACAGCACCATTGAGTTGTAAAAGAGGTCCAGACCCATCGTACTCTACTCTAGTGTCTCCCCTGTCATCTGTCTCCCTTCTCCCCTGTCTCCTCTCCACAGCACCATTGTTATGAGTTGTGACAGGGTCCAGGCCCAGCGTCCTACTCTAGAGCAACACAGGGGCCTGTAGTGTTAAGACAGTTGCCCCACTGGCTCTCCGGCCCTCTTAATTAGCAGCTTCCATCAGCTGGCAGTTGCAGACAGACAGAGGGCTTCAAGCATGACGGAGCCAATGTATAGCTTTCGTTGTAGGAGCTAGTTCACAGTGCACTAGATCCCTGTTCTTTATAGGTGGATATATCATGTGTGAGGTGAGGGGTCCGCTGGTTTTATTTGATTAGTCAATTGAGGATAGGTTAATGTTATTTGTAGGACATTTACCATTTGTTTCAGATGGAGAAATTCAGTCTGTTGTTGTAAAGGGACAGATTAGTGAATTGAGCTTGAGTCCCGTGCCAGACAGAGAGACAGAGATATGAGTCAGACATGAGTCAGATACAAAAGTATTTATCTCAAATATAGGTAAAAACCTTCCTCTGTGAGTCCGGGAATGTAGCCAAAAGTATACTCAATAGCAGTATAATATCGGCGCTGTAACAATACTCTCTTCTAATGACATTCTCCCAGTAACTCCTTGCCTCTACATGTCACGGGGGAGAGGCGCTACAAAAATGATAATTACATGAAATATACATAGAGAATAAAGGGAGCATGTTTACATAACCAGGCCCATAAATATCTGACATTGTTCTCCGACTCCTTTTAAGCTGATCTCAGAGGGATGCCATTTTAATGACATGATGGTTTAAAGAGATGCTGCTCCGTCTCGTTCCATATTTAATTAACTTTTGCTTTTCTGACGAGGCGGAGAGAAGAGAAAAAAAGAAGAAGAATGAAGAAAAGCGCGATAGAGACAAACACGATAGCGGAGGATCGACAATAACAAATAGCTGGGAGAACAGAGAGTGAAGCGGAGGGAGCACGGAGACCTTGTCACGCTTTTGTGAGCTGTTTACAATACAAGATATGCAAGAGAGGAGAGCGGCGGAGGGAGAGAGAGAGAGAGAGAGAGAGGGGTTAGGAAAAGGGGAGATAGAGAGGGAGAGAGAAATAAGAGCGCTAAGGAGAGAGGGAATAGAGGGGAAAAGAGGGAGCAATGAAGAAAATTAGGGTGAGAGAAAGTAGGGAATAGAGAGAGTGAGAGAAAATGAAAGACAGAAGCAGGGGGAATGAGGCCTTCATGTCCCACGAGGCACCATTATAGAGCATTTCCTAGTTCACCAATAAGCACAAGACATGAAGGAAAACAAATGACAAACTAACTGGTATTATGAGGCAATGCGATTAGCTCCCATTCTGCCCCACCTCAATAAGGCAAAACAAACAGAGACAAAAATAAGACAACAAAAAAACATCTCAATTGTAGTGTTAGGGCCTACCCCCCTCTGCCGGTAAAGCATTCAATCAAACATACTGTATAATACCATGGAATGAATGATTCAAGTTGCCCGAATACAGCTAAACCATACCCTTTCTATCTTCAGTATTGCTGTGTCTGTCTCTCTGTCTTATATTCTCTATCTACAGTATATATGCCCATATTAGTAAAGATGTTGTTTTCTTGCTTGGCTCTCTCCTACTCTCCCACTCACTCAGGCTCAGAGCAGAGGCCATGCGAAGGCAAGTGATCGGCTCTTCCCTCCTTTGTCCATCCCCCCCCTTCCCTCCCGCGGCCCTGATGGCTAATGATCCCCCCTGCCTCCTGAACTGGGAGAAGCTGAAGGTGAGTCTCTCCCTCCAGTCATCATCTCCCATCCTACCACACTGCCCTAGCAGACCCAACAAGACAGCCAGGCACTTAAAACAGGATTATATTTTTTATTCTCCAAAATGAATTAAACACCAAGCAATGAAATATAGACTATGTGGGGTCAAACCCACAGGAGGTCTCTTGGCACCTGCATGCCAGTGTGATGGGAAGGTAAGGATAAAGACAAAGAGAAATTTGAGAGAGAGAGAGAGAGAACTGTATATCAATAATGCGGCGTACATACAGCTAGCTAACTGTGTAAGAGGGAAGAACACAGCTCAAGAGTAAGCTGAACTCTAGATCACATAGGGCCAAGCTACATCGATATCTCCAATAAAATCAGTTCATTTAACATTATGATGGATCGTTGTATTAGACAGTTGAGGTAATATTTGTTATACTGTAGTAGTATTGTAGTGATGCATCATAGTGCCTGTGCTGTCATGTGTATTAGAGGAAGACACCACATGGTGTTGCATGGGGCAGGTGTTTCTCTGTTGCCAAGCTTCTGTGAATCTCCTCCAAAACACCATGTACTGATATTGGATATTCACAGCTACACTTTTTTTTTTGTCCAATTATCGCCTGAGACGTTGAGATGTTGCGATATTTTTGTTCTTGCCATCCACACTTCTATAGGCCTTAAGTTTCTATGTTTGTTTTAAGTCAATGTGATTAGTCTATTTTTTTTTTTTTTTAAATCTTAAGACTTCCTGTGAAGATGGATCTCACTGAGAGCCAATGACCCTCAAGATACAGAAGAATCTAACAAGATGACTACATGTTCTACCTGGAACTTGTAAGTAATACATATAGCAGCAAATACACATACACGGTTAAAGGGAAACTTTTGTCAATGTTATGTCCACAGGTTACCTACCTATATAAGTAAAGATATTACAACAATCTTCTTTTAAAGGGATACTTAATGATTTTGGCAATGAAGCCCTTTATCTACTTCACTGCAAATCACTATTTATAGAATGTTTCTACTTTTGATGATGTCATTGGGTAGAAATGACATTATTTAGTTTTACTACAACATGTTTAAATGTGCTGTTTTCTCATATGTAGACACTGGTATGGTGCTGGAGATAATGAATATGAGGTTGAAAAGTGGCGGAATGAGCCCTTTGAACACAATTCAATATCCAGTTGGTCTACAAATGAATAACTGATATGTTGGATTCACATATCCATCTCAACCAAAAATCAAAGTTTTTGGTGAACAGCTGAGGGATGGGGCTGGAGAAATGTAACTACAGTGCATTCAGAAAAAATTCCCACCCCTTGACTTTTTCCACATTTTGAAACTTTACAGCCTTATTATAAAATTTATAAAATTGGTATTTTTCATCATCAATACCCCACAATTACAAAGCAAAAACAGGTTTTTAGAATTGTTTGCAAATATATTGCAAATAAAAATTGAAATTTAACATTTACATAAGTAAACCCTTTACTTGGTACTTTGTTGATGTACCTCTGGCAGTGACTACAGCCTCGAGTCTTCTTGGGTATGACGCTACAAGTTTGGCACACTTGTATTTGGGGAGTTTCTCTGCAGATCCTCTCAAGCTCTGTCAGATTGGATGGGGAGCGTCAATTCACAGCTATTTTCAGGTCTCTGCAGAATTGTCCAAGCTCCGGCTGGTCCAAGCTCCTGCTTGGCCACACAAGGACATGCAGAGACTTGTCCTGAAGCCACTCCAGGATGCTACCCTTCTAGGCAGAGTTGCTAAGAAAAATCCATATCTCAAACTGGCCAATAAAAAGAAAAGATTAAGATGGGCAAAAAACACAGACACTGGACAGAGGAACTCTGCCTAGAAGGCCAGCATCCCGGAGTCGCCTCTTCACTGTTGACTTTGAGACTGGTGTTTTGCGAGTACTATTTAATGAAGCTGCCTGTTGGGGATTTGTGAGGAGTCTGTTTCTCAAACTAGACACTCTAATGTACTTTTCCTCTTGCTCAGTTGTGCACCGGGGCCTCCCACTCCTCTTTCTATTCTGGTAAGAGCCAGTTTGGAAGTAGTACACAGCCCTGTACAAGATCTTCAGTTTCTTGGCAATTTCTCACATTGGAATAGCCTTCATGTCTCAGAACAAGAATAGACGGACGAGTTTCAGAAGAAAGTTCCTTGTTTCTGGCAATTTTGAGCCTGCAATCGAACCCACAAATGCTGATGCTCCAAATACTCAACTAGTCTAAAGAAGGCCAGTTTTATTGCTTCTTTAATCAGAACAACAGTTTTCAGTGGTGCTAACATAATTTCAAAAGGGTTTTCTAATGATCAATTAGCCTTTTAAAATGATAAACTTGGATTAGCAAACACAATGTGCAATGAGCTCCAATACAGGATTGTGTTGAGACACAGATCTGGGAAAGGTTACCAAAACATTTCTGCAGCATTGAAGATCCCCCAAGAACCCAGTGGCCTCCATCAGTCTTAAAGGGAATAAGTTTGGAACCACCAAGACTCCTAGAGTCCTGAGCTGAGTAAAAGAGGTAAGGTAAAATCTATACCTTACCTTTTAACTTGGTACGCCCAGAGAATTGCCCTAAAGGCGGTTACGCCCACTTCTGACCAGAGGGTATAAAACCTGTGAGTGAAGAATTTACAGATAAGACTAAGTGACCCAAGCTGCAGCCGAGGTCTAAAAAGTCAACGAACCCAAAACGCAACACAAGTTTGAAGACAAAGAAATATTTTTCTACCCAAGCTACGGATGAGTAGCTGTGTCTAAGCGGGTGAATTCAAGTCAAACCACCTAGCCTCCACTCCCCATCGAATCGTGGTATCTACACTGTTTCATTCCTAAGCTGTGAGCTCTGAGCTACAGAGCTGTCTGTCCTCAGAAGAGCCCTTCCAGAGCAAGGGCGAGGGAACGGACTCCTAAGCCAAAAGGACACTGACATTGTGAGGACAACCAAAGAGTTGCGCTGGAGAAGTGCGTCATTGAGCAGCCTGAACGGTCCACGCGGAGAATCCACAGAGATCATCCCCACGTAATTACATCATTATATTCTGACCCATAAGAGCGGCAGTTTGGGGCAAGGCTAGGGTTAGAATAAGCATAGCTGACAAATTCACCCAAATGTATATTTCTCTCGTGTACTTTCTCTTTTTCTCTCCCTTTTAAATCCCCATTTTGGGTAACATGCGCCATAGTGTGTTGGCCCATTATACTAAGTTCTAATCAATAGCCTAGAATGTGTTTTTGTGTATGCATATCTTTTATCATCATTTTAGCTTTCTAGTAAATAAATACTCAACTAAGATTGGTGTGGTATGAACTCATTGTAAGACCCGGGTCCGTGCAGATTCCCGGATTATGCGACGTTCAGAACGAGACTGTAGAGGTAACTGCTAAATTAGCGGCTGTTGTAAAATCGATATTCTGATATTCTTTGAGTTCATTTGGGAAAAAGAAACTCAATAAAAACAAATTTTCCCATGGTGCCACAGGTTAATGAGTTAATAATTGCTTGATTCAGTTAATCACGCAATTAGAAACCTTTAATCATTCGATGAGCAACAGTAGTCACATTAACTAATACAACGTCACGACAGCAGGAGTGGCATCGGGAAAAAGTCTCTGAATGTCCTTGAGTGGCACAGCCAGAGCTCGGACTTGAACCCGATCGATCGAACATCTCTGGAGAGACCTGATAATAGCTGTCCAGCAACGCTCCCCATCCAACCTGACAGAGCTTGAAAGGATCTTCAGAGAAGAATGGGAGAAACTCCCCAATACAGGTGTACCAAGCTTGTAGCGTAATACACAAGAAGACTCGAGGCTGCAATTGCTGCCAAAAGTGCTTCAACAAAGTACTGAGAAAAGGGTCTGAATAGTTAAGGAAATGGAATGTTTCAGTTGTTAATTTGTAATAAATTAGAAACAAATTCTAAGAACCTGTTTTTGCTTTGTCTTTATGGGATATTGTGTGTATATTGACGAGGGAAAAAAACAATTTAATTGATTTTTGATTAAGGCTGTAACTTAACAAAATGTGGGAAAAGTCAAGGGGTCTGAATACATTCTGAAGGAGCTGTTTATAACTTATGAGTACGGTTACAATTAATTTGCTCTGTTATACCTACCCTTTGGAATGACTGATAGCAGCAGTGAATCTATTTAATTATTAAGTGTAGACTGCTAAAGAGTCATTCACATGATAGCACATTGGCCATAGTCAATGACAAATATCGAAGCAAAGCAAGGCCTGGTTAACACCTTGGCTGGGAGACCCAAGGGAAAGCTGTAGTGAAATCAACTGTTCAGTAGGAAGTGTTGCTCAGCCTTCTGTTTTTTAACCATAGAAATGTATACCTGAAAATGAACATTTATACACAAGTATTGTATTTTATGTTATAGTATTCTCATGGTGTTTTACATGTTGACTTCCAAAAACAATGTGTAATCTTTAAGGCAAGCATTTATTTTGTAGAGGTCACATTGTCAGAACATACCATTTTCTTATACTATTAATAGATGACTCATATAATTCACATATTTTGTTTCAAATGCGTAGTGGCGGGAAGTAGTTTGGGGGTAGGGGGGGGGCTGCGATTTGGGGGATGCAGATTCAAATGTTTTGCCTGCGCTGAAGACGTCTGCTAATACAGGACTAGTAAAGACTCAGTGCACTACTTTCGTGAAATGGTTTAACTAAATGTATTTGAGTCCGATTATTATCTGTAGAAAACAGTTAATTCGATAATTATTGTGGAGTATAAGAACACTTGCTTGATATACCTGTTTTTTTTCCCAGTTTCTTGAAATACTTTGCAAATGAAACTTCCCTGTGGGAATTGAACCCACAACCATAGCATTGCAAGCACCATGCTCTACCAACTAAGCTACATCATCACATCACAAAACTCCTGATGTCTCAATGTACTCAATTAGTGTATTGTGCGTTTTTGTCTTCATGATGATGGAAAGTCTGCAGGTACAAACCTAGATGACCAGCCTATGTACAATACAGTAATGTACATTTACATTAAGTGGTTTGCAAGGATGGTAAATTAATACTGCATAACAAGTGGTTGATTTCAGTCGCAGAAAAGGGGACGAGGCAACAACTCTAACAATTCCAACTATAGAATCCTGCAAGATACTGTTCTTAATTATACAACCACCTTTTTTTGCCACAGTGGACATTCTGAAATAATTTTTTTGCCCTTGCTACCGATGTCTAAATCGGTCCGCTAATACTAGTGTATATATACAGTGTATATATATATATATATATATATATAATTATTATTTTATTTTATTACGATTTTTCAGGGGATGCTCAGCACCCCTACTTCCTGCAGCTATGCTCAAACGTCATACCATATATACAGTGCTGCTTGAAAGTACGTGAACCCCTTTATTTGTTTTTACCATGAAATCTTCAATAATCAGAACCAGTCTTTTTGATCTGACATAACAGGTTTATATTTACCAATACCATATGTTGGTGTAGAGGAAATCAAGCGTGTAGTAGAAAAACAAAATAAAAAAAGAATTAGTGCAGGTGCAAAAATAAGTGAACCCCCAAGTTGCATTGGTTAAATCAAGTAGGTAAGTAGAATCAGGTGGGTAAATAATTGGGTACCAAATGAACCAATCAAAGGAGAGATCGTTAGGAAAGAGTTTGGGCGGGACTCTGATAAATAGAGATAAGAAACCTGGTCAGTTTTGTATTACCCAGCCAAAGCACACCCTGCTGAGAGGAAAGGAGATCTCAGAGGACGTCAGGACGAGGGTCGTGAGAGCACAACAGTCTGGGGAAGGCTATAAAATCATGTCGAAAAGATGTAAGCTCCATCAGTCCAACTGTAAGGGAAATAGTTTACAAATGGAGAGCATTTAAAATGGCTGCACCTCTGCCTAGAAGTAAACACCCTTCCAAAAAATCCCCAAGAGCCACAAGAACAATAGTAAATCAGGTAAAAGTCATCCCAAACATAACATCTAGAGATGTGCAGACCTCCCTTGCTGCATCTCAGGTAACTGTGCATGCTTTAACAATAAGAATAACACTGAATTGAAATGCCATTCATGGGAGGGTTGCTAGGAAGAAGCCTCTGCAGTCAGAAAATAACCAAACTGCCCGTCTTAACTTTGCCAGACCATTCCCTGGACCGATGAGTCCAAAATGGACCTTTTTGATCACAATCTATACCACTATGTTTGGCGAAAACCCAACACTGCCTACCACCCAAAGAACCTTATCCCAACAGTCAAGCATGGTGGTGGGAATGTCAAGATCTCAACTGCTTTTCCTCCTCTGGACCTGGATGACTCCGCATCATTAAGGGAACCATGAATTCTGAGGTAAACCAGGAGATTCTTAAACAGAACATCAGACCATCAGTCAAGGAGCTAAAGCTGGGCCGAAAATGGGTCGTCCAACAAGACAGCGACCCAAACCATTCATGTACATCTACCAAAGAATGGCTCAGGAGAAAGAAGATTAGTTTTTGGATTGGCCAAGTCAAAATCCTGACCTAAATCCAATCGAGATGCTGTGGCAGGACCTGAAGCGGGCAGTTCATGCCAGACACTACTCAAACCTCACTCAATTGGCTGTAAGAAGTTCTGTAAGGAGGAGTGGGAAACAATCCCTCAAAACAGATGTCAGAGACTGATTACTGGCTACAGGAGATGTTTACTCCAAGTTATCACTGCTAATGGAGGTGCCACAAGCTATCGACTGGAGGGTTTCACACATTTTTGCACACATCGAATCTGAGTTTCTGTTAAATAAACCACTTTTGTTATATAAACAATTAAAATATATCATTTTTTTGTTTCTGTCGTTTACTTGGAATGTCTTTATTACAAATTGGGGTTTAGATAAGGATTTTATATCTTTATTTTAATATATTTATAGGAAAATCATGACCAGCCCTGTAGGGTTCACATACTTTCAAGCAGCACTTTATGTAGGAAAATGATCACAGTCATGTATTCAATTGTGTTTGTCACATAAGTCATGTAAGTTAACACGTATACAAATACACCACTGACATACATGTACAAGGCTAAACAAACAGAATCTTACCAAAATACTTAGTAGATTACTTATTACAAATAATCTTATTATGCCATTAAATATTCTCATTTGATTTTTGTGATTCTTTTCTATATGGGCCACACTCACTAAAATATAGAGTATATTACTAGACATATCAAGTTTGACACAAAACATTCACCAGAGAAAGAAGTGGAAACGAAAATACAGTGAATTGGGAAAAAAATAACAAAGGAGGCCCCTTTTCTCCCAGATTCAATTGGACATGGAGAGTCAATGACGTCCATTTTGCTGACACAGTTTTGGAGTGAAAAGATGGCTCTCTGGGTGAGGGAGCAGGAGAGTTAGGGAGCAGTGTGAGAGATTGGGTTACCCTAGACTGTCCCCATGGATTCCCCGGCCAAATGGATCTGGATCTCACGCTTGGGCGCACATATTGAATGCCATAAGAGGTCTCCCAGGTCCCCTTCAGTGAGAGGAATGCTCAGCCTAAACCCTGGTCAGTTTTCACAAAATAATTTTTCTTCCACAAAAGAAGAAGAAACGACAGTAAGGAGATGCTAAGGGAGCACAAAGAAGCAAAGAAAGAGTTCCATGCTGATGTTTGGTGTTTGTGTTTTTTGCAGAGCCAAAACAGTGCTTTTTCAGCATGCTGGATACATACCCAACTAGGTTTCATTATTCTTTCATGAATCATACACTACAGTGCGCCTGTGGCAGTAGAGGTCAACAGACTAGAGAGCTTCTCCTGCTGATTCTTCTTGTTCTTAAAGTACAGTACGGTGCCTTCAGAAAGTATTCGCACCCATTGACCATTTCCACATTTTGTTGCGTTACAAAGTGGGATTCAAATGGATTTCTAACATTTGTAAAACATTCATAAAAAAATATAACACTAATATATCTTGATTAGATAAGTATTCAACCTCCTGAGTCAATACATGTTAGAATCACATTTGGTAGTGATTACAGCTGTGAGTCTTTCTGGGTAAGTCTCTAAGAGCTTTGGATGGATTGTGCAACATTTGCCCATTATTCTTTTCCAAATTCTTCATGCTCTGTCAAGTTCGTTGTTTATCATTGATAGACAACCATTTTGTCACGGCCGTTGTCGGAATGAGACAAAGGTGCAGCGTGGTGAGCGTACATTTTATTTTATTTGTAAAAATGTCAGCAACAAAGCAAGAAATAACAAAAACGACCGTGAAACTTACAAAGGCTATAGTGCCCCTAACAAAGACAACTTCCCAAGTTGACAAAGGGAAAAAGGTTACCTAAGTATGATTCCCAATCAGAGACAATGATAGACAGCTGTCCCTGATTGAGAACCATACCGGGGCCAAAACATAGAAATACAAAAACATAGAAAACAGAACATAGAATGCCCACCCAAATCACACCCTAACCAAACCAAATAGAGACATAAAAAGGCTCTCTGAAGGTCAGGGCGTGACAGTACCCCCCGCCTCCCCCAAAGGTGCGGACTCCGGCCGCAAAACCTGAACCTGTAGGGGAGGGTCCGGGTGGGCATCTATCCGCGGTTGCGGCTCTGGTGCGGGACATAGACCCCGCTCCAACTCTAGCTCACCCCACTTTGGTGGTGCGTCTGGTGCGGGGACCCTCATCGCCGACCCCGGACTGGGAACCCTCGTTGCGGGCCCCGGACTAGGGACCCTCGCTGCGGGCCCTGGACTGGGGACCCTCGTTGCGGGCCCCGGACTGGGGACCCTCGTTGCGGGCCCCGGACTGGGAACCCTCGTTGCGGGCCCCGGACTGGGGACCGTCTCTGGGGCTCCGGACTGGATACCGTCGCTGGAGGCTCCGGACTGGAGGTCGTCGTTGGAGGCTTCGTGCCATGACTCCTCACTGGAGGCTTCGTGCCATGGGTCATCACTGGAGGCTTCGTGCCATGGATCATCACTGGAGGCTTCGTGCCATGGATCATCACTGGAGGCTTCGTGCCATGGATCATCACTGGAGGCTTCGTGCCATGGATCATCACTGGAGGCTCCGTGCCATGGATCATCACTGGAGGCTTCTTGCCATGGATCATCACTGGAGGCTTCTTGCCATGGATTATCACTGGAGCGAGGAGATATATAGGCAGCCTGGTGCATGGAGCTGCCACAGGGCTCACCAGGCTGGGGAGACATACAAGAGGCTTGGTTCTGGGAGCTGCCACAGGGCTCACCAGGCTGGGGAGACATACAAGAGGCATGGTTCTGGGCGCAGGCACAGGACTCATATCTTAGGCCGAAGAGACGCACTGTAGACCAGGCGCGCTGAGCTGGCACCATCCGCCCTGGCTGGATGCTCACCCTAGCCCGGCAGATGCAGGGAGCTGGGATGTAGCGCACCCGGCTGTGAACGCGCACTGGAGACACCGTGCGCTCCACCGCATAACACGGTGCCTGACCAGTACCACGCTTCTCCCCACGGTAAGCACGGGGAGTTGGCTCAGGTCTCCAACGTGACTCAGCCAATCTCACCGTGTTCTCCCACAAAAAAATGTTTTGGGGGCTGCCTCTCGTGCCTGCTTCGCTGCCGTGACTCCTGGTATCGTTGTCGTTCTTCCCTCGCTACTTCCGCCTGTTTCCATGGCAGGGTCTTGTCCGCTGCCATAACCTGCTCCCATGTCCAAGATGTCCTCCACTCTCTCTTCTCCCGGGCCCAGGATCCCTGCTCCTCCTGGCCACGTTGCTTATTCCTTTGGTGGTGGGAAGTTCTGTCATGTCCGTCGTTCAAGGAAGACCAAGGTGCAGCGTGGTAAGTGTACATTTTCTTTTATTTGTTAAAATGTCACCAACAAAACAATAAATTACAAAAACGACCGTGAAGCTTACAAGGGCTATAGTACCCCTAACAAAGACAACTTTCCACCATGACAGAAGGGGAAAATGCTGTCTAAGTATGATTCCCAGTCAGAGGTAACGAAAGACAGCTGTCCCTGATTGAGAACCATAGCCGGCCAAAACATAGAAATACAAAAACATAGAAAACAGAACATAGAATGCCCACCCAAATCACACCAAACCTTAGAGAGACATAAAAAGGCTCTCTAAGTTCAGGGTGTGACACATTTTCAGGTCTTGCATTAGAATTTCAAGCAAATTTAAGTCAAAACTGTAACACGTCTTCTTGGTAAGCAAGAAGGAAGCTTGCAGATAATTGTATATTTGGGGTACAGAGATGAGGTAGTCCTTCAAAAATCAAGTTAAACACTATTATTGGACACAGAGTCCATGCAATTTATTATGTGACTTGTACGATTTTTTTCCGTCATGAACTCATTTAGGCTTGCCATAACAAAGGGGTTGAATACTTTTCAGCTTTTCATTTTTAATTCATTAGTACATTTTTTTTTTAGATTATGGGTTGTTGTGTGTATGTGTTATTTTAAATTCAGGCTGTAAAAAAAAGGAGTGTGAATACTTTCTAGAGGCACAGTACATGTGTGCAGACATATTATGGAGGATCAGCCCAGTAAAGCAGTCTCTGTAGAGGCCGTGCAGGCCATATGGTCCAGCACTTGCTGTCGGAGACGACTGGGATCTGTGTAATTATATTGCTTTTAAACGAGCCCCTGAGAGTGCCCTTGCCAAAGCGCCCACAAAGTCTCACTCTTGGGCAGGAGACAGAAAAACACATTTTTGTATTCATTTGTGTGTTTGTGTGTGTGTGAAAGAGTGCATGTGTGTAAGTGCACATGTGCGTTTGTGTTTTTCATTGCTGAGGCTGGCGGGCGAAAGGGAGGCCACAGTGGTTCCGATGATACGCCTCACAAGTGAATTTAATTAAATCATAAATATGAGCTGGAGGCCGCCACCCAATTTAACGTAATAGATGATGTGGGCCAGTCCATCTCTGGCAACGCAAAGTTCTGGACCCGTTTAGAATGCCCTTGAAGCTTATTAAAAGTGGCTGGCATGAGAAGACGCAAGCAAAGTTGTTTAATGGCTGCCCAGCTTGCGTTCTGCTTGACAGTCAGAGGAAGGCCCAAAAAATAGTCTAAGACTACAGCCACAGAAGCCTTAGACTATTCTCTCTGCTGCCGCACGGCAAGTCTGGAACCTACAGGACTCTAACCAGCTTCTATCCTCAAGTCATAAGACTGCTAAGTAGCTCATCCATTTTCCACCCGCTGCTGCTACCGTGTATTATCTATCCCGTTGCCTTGTCACTTTAACCCTCCCTACATATACTGTACATAGCTACCTCAATGACCTCATACCCCTGCACATCGACTTGGTACTGGTACTGGTAGTCCTTATATATTGCCATGTTATTGTTATTCACTGTGCTATTTCCTCGTGTCACTATTTCTATTTAGATTTTTTTTTTAACCTTTAACCTCGTAAGCATTTCACCGTTAGTCTACATCTGTTGTAACACTGGTGGGAAGATCTATTCCATTCCATTTCTGCATTTGGAATGTGGTGGGATTCCATTTCAATTGGGAAAGATTGTCAGTCAGAAAAGCACAATGAAGAGGGGTCAAAACAAAAGGCAGATAAAACCTCTACATCGGGTAATACAAACCAGATACCTGATCAGCAATACGAATAAGTGTTCATTAGGTTACGGTGAAGGAGAATCCAGTGTAAGTAATTGTCCTTGACGTGCACAGATAAAGTGACATTTTTCGCCATCGTGATCAATAGTCTTGTCTGGACAAGATTGTTTCTGCGAGCAGTCAACCATCCTACAGACAGACCAGAGGGAGGTGCTATGTGTTTATATATTTTCTTGTATTGATATATAAAAACAACAAGCAGGAGAAACAGTATACGATGTACAAATTAATATTCCCAAGCGCTGACTTCTTTAATCGATATATTTCAAATCTTAATTTTGGTTTGAAAAAAAGTGGCATTGATCATCCTATTGAAAACATAGCAAAACGTATTTCACAATCCCACCCCAAGTACTATCAACATCTTAGTCAAATGTATACTTTTTCATGACAGACTCATGTCCCTGGTCATAACAGTTATTTTTTCGACTTTCTGTTTTTCATCTCATTGTTATGAGGATTCATCTGTAAAGACAGACAGATGTTACTATATGGGGCTTTGTCCCATTCAGTGCAGACATAATTTCCTTCCAGTGGTCCCCTGGAGAGCTGCAGGCTCCCTAATAGGCCTGGTGCGAGGGTGTGTGGAATGGGACCGCACAGGGTGATGGGTAATGGAGTCATTAATAACACAGACCTCCCTTAAGATCCTCAGCTGTTCGTTAGGCAGAAGCCCCAGTGGAACCAAGGGAAAGGCAGGTAGCCTAGTGGTTAGCGCATTGGGTCAATAACTGAAAGGTTGCTGGATCGAAATCCCTGAGCTGACAAGGTAAAAATCTGCTGTTCTGCCCCTGAACAAGGCAGTTAACCTGTTCCCCGGTAGGCTGTCATTGTAAATAAGAATTTGCTCTTTACTGACTTGCCTAGTTAAACGAAGGTCTAACTAGGCTAAAAGGAAGTAATTTGATTTAAAACCAAAAATCCAAAGTAAGGTTTTGAAGATGATCACGTTCATGCTGTCAAGGGCCCATCTTGTTACTTAATCAAATGAATTGATCCACACACACACACACACGTGAGCACAAACACACAAATGCACATACACACAAACACACGAACACACAAATGAAGGGCCGTAGGAGCCGTTTTCTCATACATGTTTAATATTTTATCACATGTGCAACACAAAAATGAGGTCTGCCAAATACAGAACTCCATATTTGTACAATAACATTTGAATAACATCAGAGAAGAGAACTGTCCTTTTGCTGCAGCAGGAAATGGTGGTTAGTTTCCTGTAAACTGAGTATGAACAATTCTCAATCAAAAGGTCAAAACATTAAAGTTTCATACAAAAGTGCATCTCAGGTTCAATGAATGCAAAAACATTTACAGATGTGGGACCTTAATTTAATCACCTTGTTGTTGCAGGAAATGTCCTGCATATCAGGAAATGAAATCGTGTAATGTACTCGAGGTTTAAACAGGTTTCTAAAGTTTGTCTTGATTTGACTTGATTTTGAATAGATTTTGAATAGATTTTTCCTCACCAAAAAATGTATCAACGGCTACAAAAATGGTAATGAATTATAATCCACACAATAATTCACATTTCCTGTTGCTGCAGAATGATTTTCCTGCTGTAAAACTGGTCAAATTAAGATCCTACATCTGTAACAGATTGATTTATATTGGTGTATAATAACGCCACAATGGCTTCCAGCTTGAGCAGAGAGCAGAGCAATGGGATACCGCAGGAAACGAGGAAGGAAGGGGATAAGTTGGGAACTCTTCAGGAGAGCCCAGGACATAAGTTTCATAAGCACATCCCTACAGAGAGACGTAATACATGTATAGTCTCCACAACAACCCCAAATCAAAATGGATGTATTCCCCATTGCAAAAAAATCTAAAATACAAAGAGCTAACAAAAACGAGAAGAAAAAAATTCCAGTAATCTCCAGGCTTGAACGAGCAGTAAACATTAATAACAGAATTGTACAGGTTTAAATCAGTGGGCTGGAGATCCCCCCCCCCATAATGCTCTAGGAGACACAGGGGGTTCACGATGCCTCTGTTCCCGTGCCAACCAGAGGAGCTAGCTGGCCTTTCCAAATCTGTGTCACTGCTTTTGCATATATCAGAACCCTATCCTGTTTTTCCTTCTTTTTTTCTCTTCCTTTCATTCGAACTTGCACAGGCAGGAGGACCAGATTAAATGCACCATTCAGTCCTCAGCTGGTCTTCTAGAAGGACAGCCATGTTGGAATGAGACCCGTGATGTCACAATGTCAGGTTTGGTGATCAAGCACCCCGCTACCCTCTTCAGTAACGAGTGACCAGGTCAGGATAGTGTCCACATACAGGAAATGGGCACTGATGAAAAGGGTCCTGACTGACCATACCACAACTTCCTGTTCCCTACATAATAATACCCCACATTGGCACCCTGTTTCACCAACACATTGTTGATGAATTCCACCTCTTCTGACTGACAGTGGCATTGTCATTTTTTTCTAGTTCTTTTTTTGGGGACAAACGGTTCAGAACTGTACAATGGCAAATACTGTATAAGACTGCAATATAGCTGAAGTTATTAAGCAACACATGAACAATTTCTATTTACAAAGATAGTTGGCCAGTTTTGTTGAAATAACAACCAGTCAAAGACCAGAGCTAAGTTTTTCTGTCCTTTTTTCACCCCTCTGTCTTTCATCCGTCTTTTTTCTTTTTGTGTGTGTGACATGTTTCTTCCCGATGTGAACTGAATCCAAAGTTCAGTGCAAAAGAGCCAGTGGGATATTGCACTGAAGGTGGCTGGAGGACCGACCGGGTCAGACATGATTCTCCTCCTCGCCGTATGGTTCTCCTCTCCTCCTCAGGTCCACTGATAATCTGCCTGGTTAACTGCTGTGCTGAGTCAACATGTGGTTCTGAAATGGAGGAATAACCGAGAGAGAAAGAAAGGAATGAAATTACTGAATCAATATCAAATTCAACACAAGGACATTTGATTTAATTCAAAATTTTTTCGATTTAGCAAGTTTGAATTCGAACACTTTCATAACCTAAAATAAACAAATCATTTTCAACATCAAGGCAGACTTTAATACTGTAGAATTCACCATTGCTTTTTAGATGGTTAGTGATCGACGTAGTGTTGTGAGTGGTGAATGTCATGTTGTGAGTTTATGTGGCGTTTGCATTACCCAAATCCAATCAAAACCGAGCAGCAGTCAATAGTTATATGGATCAATATGTCCTGGAATTAAATATGGTTAAGTCCTCTACTGGCATGTCACTGCTGAGTTGACAATGCCTCCCTCCCTCCAACATCTCAATCCCTAACCAACAATGCCAACATCAGACCAATGGCTGTGGCCATGGAAACAACAGTTACCATGTAATACCCGTGATGGAATATATGAGTCACCATATTAATAGACATGTTTACATAATGTGTACTGGAAGTGTAACTACCGTAGAATAACAACAGGTCAATTACACTTGGGATTCAGATGCAGCAATTAGAGAAATGTCATATACTACAGAAAAATAAGTACAGGATTTCTGAGGATGTTTGAATATCTTTACACACGCACGCACACGCCGGTTTGGTGAGAGAGAGTGGTTGTAGCGGGGACAGCTGTGCCAGCTAGGTTTTTTTTTTAAAGGGAGGGAGTGTGCGTGTGGACCAGGGGGGGGTGTAACTGGAGTCCCTGGTGGGCTGAATCCAGGTCATCTTTTGAAGTGACTGCTAATCCCTTTAATGCAAACCACATGCCCCACTTGCTGCACCCTGTTAAAAACACGGCCTTGGACTCTCTACACTGGCACGGACAAGACACACCTGTCACACACTCATCAGCACGCACGCACGCACGCACTGACACCGATTATACACACAAAGAACACTGACATTCAAACACACACACATACACAAACGCTTACTCTGGGTAAGACTGAATTATCTTTGAATAAACAACATGGAAAGAGCCTGAGCCATGAAAGGTTGTGACTCCTACAGCCTTAGCCATGAAGGTGAGTTTAGCAATGTACTGACTACAGTCACCTTCAGTCTTATCAACATAGCAGCATCCCTCAGGCAGGCTAGGCCTCGTCCATTACTCCCCTCCACCCCTCCCTCTTTATCCTTTCAGGTGCCTCCATACAAAGCATTTAAACACCTCGACACCTTTCCTTTCAGCCGGAGCGATTACTTTCCGACAGGTGGGATAATAAGCTGTTTGACGGGGGGCAAGAGGGAGTGTGACCCCTGGAAGGGTTAGCCTCGCCTGGGCCCCCGTCGGGGCCCCTGCACTCCCTTCTAAAGAGCCGGCCCTGGCCTTTCCTCTGTTTCCCTCTCCTCTCTCTCTTCCCTCTCTTCTCTCTGTGAAATAAAGCTCCTTTAAGTGAGTCTGGGAGGAGACTCCCCACGGGACGACCACCCCTCCCTCTCCCCTCATACCGCGGTGAAGACATCCGTGGCGTTGCTGGGGAGGGACAGGAGCACGGCAACCCTATTAATGAATGCGGCCCAGTACCCGTCAGCCCGGCTCCTCGGCGACTTACAGAAGCCCCTGCAGTACGTGACTTCAAATGGCAAGATATTGACATGGAGCGAGCAAAGCGGTTGGGAGAGAGTGTGTGTGTTTTTTTCTCGTCTGTGTGTATGTATGTATGTATGTATGTATGTATGTGTGTGTGTGTGTGTGTCTGGACCCCAAAGGAACGTAGCTCCTTGGATATAATGTAGGGCTCGTAACAGCTATTACAGGGGAAAATACCCCCCCTGGGGAGTACCCCCCGCCCATCCCCGTCTCAGCTCTGTCTGACACACACTGCATTCTACCTTTTCCTTAAACATGCCAGGAGTTTTTCCTCACTGAGGGCTTTTTCAAGGACGGTGCTAAACGACTTCAGTTGCAGTGGCAGCCATGCAGGCTGGAGGGAAATAGAAAGAAAAGAAAGAAAGAGAGAAAAAAAAGGTAAAAAGAAAATGATACCTTTACCTCTGTGGATATTGAACTCCACAGAGTGGAAGAGAGACACTGTTCTGTCTGTATATCAGTGGAGACCACAGGGAGGGGGGAGAGAGAGAGAGAGAGAGAGAGAGAGAGAGAGAGAGAGAGAGAGAGAGGAAAATAACAACTCTGTCATTGCATTTCCACTCCATCATTTAAAAAAATTCTTGAAGTAATGTGGCCAATGTGTGCAACTCTTCACTCAATGTAATTCAGCCAAATATACACTACCGTTCAAAGGTTTGGGGCCCATTAAAATAACATCAAATTGATCAGAAATACAGTGTATGTAACGTTCGTCGTCGTAAGGAAGAGTGGACCAAAGCGCAGCGTGGAAAGTGTTCATGATCTTTATGGTCAAGAATCACTCAAAACAAAAATAACGAATACAAAAACGAAAGCGAACAGTTCCGTCAGGCACAGATACTAAACGAAAAACAACCCAAATGGAAAATGATAACTTATATAGGATCCCCAATCAGAGAGAACGATAGACAGCTGTCTCTGATTGGGAACCACACTAGGAAAAAACAACAAAGAAATAGAAAACATAGATTCTCCCACCCAAGTCACACCCTGACCTAACCAAACATAGGGAATAAATAAGGATCTCTAAGGTCAGGGTGTGACAGTGTAGACATTGTTAATGTTGTAAATGACTATTGTAGCTGGAATCAGCTGTTTTTTTTAATGGAATATCTACAAAGGCATACAGAGGCCCATTATCAGCAACCATCACTCCTATGTTCCAATGGCACGTTGTGTTAGCTAATCCAAGTTTATCATTTTAAAAGGCTAATTGATCGTTAGAATTACGTTAGCACAGTTGAAAACTGTTGTCCTGATTAAAGAAGCAATACAACAGTCCTTCTTTAGACTAGTTGAATATCTGGAGAATCAGCATTATTGGGTTCAATTACAGGCTCAAAATGTACTTTCTTCTGAAACTCGTCAGTCTATTCTTGTTCTGAGAAATGAAGGCTATTCCATGTGAGAAATTGCCAAGAAACTGAAGATCTGTACAACGCTGTGTACTACTCCCTTCACAGAACAGCTCAAACTGGCTCTAACCAGAATAGAAAGAGTGGGAGGCCCCGGTGCACAACTGAGCAAGAGGACAAATACATTTGAATGTCTAGTTTGAGAAACAGACTGGCAGCTTCATTAAATAGTACCCGCAAAACACCAGTCTCAACGTCAACCGTGAAGAGGTGACTCCGGGATGCTGGCCTTCTAGGCAGAGTTGCAAAGAAAAAGCCATATCTCAGACAGGCCAATAAAAATAAAAGATTAAGATGGGCAAAAGAACACAGACACTGGGCAGAGGAATTCTGCCTAGAAGGCCAGCATCCTGGAGTCGCCTCTTCACTGTTGACGTTGAGACTGGTGTTTTGCGGGTATTATTTAATGAAGGTGCCAGTTGAGGACTTGTGAGGCGTCCATTTCTCAAACTAGATACTCTAATGTACTTGTTTTGTCACAAACTGAAATTAGGAAACCAGGAAATGGCAGAGCTATTTCTGCATAATGCACAATTCATAACAGATTGACTGACCCAATCCCCGAAACTCATTACCCCACATCTCCTTGCTAACCCCATCTCCTTTCCCCCAACTCCCAATCTCCCCCAATCACCCAACGTTCTTACCCCCATTCTCCCCTCTCCCTTACCCCCCATCGTCCTTCTTCCCAACCACTCACTGAGCTCCACCATAAGGCTGTATTGCAGGCCCCAGTTACCAGCAGAGCTAAGGTAAAACCCTTAGTAGTCAATTCTCCATTAAATTAAATTTTACTCCGATCAATAATGTGCACCCGCCTCTCTCCCTAGTGAATACTGTGTCTGAGAAGCCTCTTCTTCTTCCTCTCTCTCCTTGATCGACTGTCTCTCTGCCACTGTTAACCCTACATCTGCCTTCTTTCATCTGATTACATCATATCCCTGCAACGCCCTTGGGGGCAGAGCAAGGAGAGGGGGGAGAATGCCTGGCAGGGGACCTGTGTACCCATGCAAACAGGTGCAACATGTCTTAGGAATTTAACAGAGAGAAGAAGAGGGAGTGAGAGAAAGAGTGTGAGAGGGAGAGAGGGATGCAGGCTGGGGAGTTGATTTATTAACTAATCATTCTTTATGTCGTTTCCCATTCCTCTGGTAACCATCAATAGCACCGGTCCAGTACGGCAAGGCAACAGAGGTGTGCCTGTTACATCAGCTCTGCGGAGGAAAAGGCCAAACGGATCAGCGGCCATTTTGAACCTCTCATTTACTCCTACACATCTGATCTACAAACGACCCAAAACAGACAGTCAAAGAGTGATGAAATAGTTATGAAATCTATCAAAACTTTTAGCTAGTAGTTAGTTAATAATACATATCGGCAAAACTCTATCAGGACTAAGAAATCATCTGACACTGTCATTCTTATTGGTTGTAGCCTGTCTTATATTACCCAGAGTTCTGCGTTTATAGAGTGTTCAGAAAGCTGATAGAGTGAACAATAATGAGTCTCTAAGCTTGGGTCTTGGGGGACCCCTGAATCTCGGGGAAAGTCGAGGAGAAATTATATTATACAAGTGTGAGGCCAGGCAACTCAGAGCACTTAGGCCAGGCCAGGTGAAAAACATCAGATCCATTAGGCCTCAAAGAGCCATACTTCAAATGTTAAACATTTGTTCTCGCGTTTTATGAGCACCAATTCACAACACTAATTAGGTTTCCATCCATCCTTTTGATGCGAGTAAAGTATGTTGGATAGAAATGTCACAACAGGCCTGATGGAAACAGAACATTTGTCTGTAAACTTTCCAAATGTAGACATCAACAAACTACGGTAGAAATGGTGGGATCTTTTTGTGTCTGTAAAATAAATGATGCGAAAAATGTTGGTGGAAATGCTTTTATGAGCAAATAGTGATATAATAACCATCATATCGAAATAAAATTGGAGTCCAGAGATGACATGTGGTGTGGTCCTCCCACTACCGACTCTTTGGGAAAGCATGCATGTTATGATGAACTTCACAGTGTGGTGAAAGTACAAGGTGCTGAGATTGATGCTCCTTCCCAATAAATATAGAGGGTCTTATTCTGGTGACATGGTCATCGATGCTTTGCTGCCATTTGAATCTTGCTGTTTTGTCCATAATAATCTCATCAGGTAGGCTATACCCACACTGTATCTGCCAGTTGTTGTACCAGATATGCTATAAAACTAAAACTAAATTGTGAGAAAACCCATCAGTAGAGTTGAAAATGCGATGTAAACCCATTTAACTTGTATTTTTTATTCGGTACATGGGAATTTAATCGCAAAAGGTATTTCTATTTGCACTACGTCATCGGGCACAGCCTTTAATTCTCAACAAGTCAATTTGATGGAAACATCTCTGGTGGGAAAATGTGCATATTGTTTTTATGTGATTTTAGAATATTTGCATAAAAATCAGTCGCCAATTGGATGGAAACCTAGCTACTGAATAAATAATTTACTACAGAATAATTTAGGGAGTTAAAACGTCTTGCTCCTACCCCCTACTTTTTCGAACATTCTGTTAAAAATCGCGCAACATTTCAGCGCCCTGCTACTCAGGTCAGGAATATAGTATATGCATATGATTAGTATGTGTGGATAGAAAACACTCTGACGTTTCTAAAACTGGTTAAGTCACGGCTGTGACTATAACAGAGCGTCTGTTTCATCGAAAAGCGCAGGAAAATCTGATCACTGAAAATGGAAAAAAATATCCATGCGCCACTTCCAGGAATTGTTAACGGTGAACCGTATTAAATGAGGCCGAGGTTGCAGTACCTACAGCTTCCACAGGATGTCTAGAGTCTTCTCATTTGCTTCGGATTTGATTCTTGGTCGAACCGACCCAAGGGAACCGATTCCCTCCGGCCTCCAACAGGATGTATTGGTTGAGTTTTTTCCGGACATTTTTTCCAGACGACCACCTATAGAATTTACATCGCCTCCTGATGAATTTTATCGCTTATTAACGTGTACTAATACCTAAAGTTGCATTACAAAAGTATTTCGAAGTGTTTTGTGAAAGTTTATCGTCGACTTTTTTACTTTAAAAAAATGACGTTACGTTATGAAACGCAATTTTTTTGCGTTTATCACACAGTCTTCATAGATCGATATCTAGGCTATATATGGACCGATTTAATCGAAAAAAAGACCCAATATTGATTATGGGACATCAAGGAGTGCCAACAAAGAAGATGGTCAAAGGTAATGAATGTTTTATATTTTATTTGTGCGTTTTGTGTAGCGCCGACTATGCTAATTATTTTGTTTACGTCCCCTGTGGGTCTTTTGGGGTGTTACATGCTATCAGATAATAGCTTCTCATGCTTTCGCCGAAAAGCATTTTAAAAATCTGACTTGTGGCCTGGATTTACAACGAGTGTAGCTTTAATTTGATACCCTGCATGTGTATTTTAATGAACGTTTGAGTTTTAACGAGTGCTATTAGCATGTAGCGTAGCACATTTGCATTTCCTGATGTCTAGATGGGACGTCTGCGTCTCAAGTAGGAGCAAGAGGTTTTAAGAAGGACTGAGAAGTCAAGTAAATTTGATTTGCTACATTTCAACGGACAATGAAAGACAGAAAAGCGCCAAAACTAGAGGTCGACCGATTAATCGGAATGGCCGATTAATTAGGGCCGATTTAAAGTTTTCATAACAATCGGAAATCTGTATTTTTTTTATACCTTTATTTAACTAGGCAAGTCAGTTAAGAACACATTCTTATTTTCAATGACGGCCTAGGAACGGTGAGTTAACTGGGCAGAACGACAGATTTTCACCTTGTCAGCTCGGGGGATCCAATCTTGCAACCTTACAGTTAACAAGTTCAATGCTCTAACCACCTGCCTCTCATTGCACTCCACGAGGAGCCTGCCTGTTACGCAAATGCAGTAGAAGCCAAGGTAAGTTGCTAGCTAGCATTAAACTTATCTTATAAAAAAAATCAATCAATCATAATCACTAGTTAACTACACATGGTTGATGATATTACTAGTTTATCTAGTGTGTCCTGCGTTGCAATATCATCGATGCAACGCTGGGGGATGATTTTACAAAAGCGCATTTGCGAAAAAAGCACAATCGTTGGACGCCTGTACCTAACCATAAACACCAATGCCTTTCTTAAAATCAATACACAAAAGTATACCTGCATATTTAAAGAAATCCAGGTTAGCAGGCAATATTAACCAGGTGAAATTGTGTCATTTCTCTTGCGTTCATTGCACGCAGAGTCAGGGTATATGCAACAGTTTGGGCAGCCTGGCTCATTGCGAACTAATTTGCCAGAATGTTATGTAATTATTTTTTTGTTTGTTTTTGTTTTTTAAAATGAATTTGACCCCTTTTTCTCCCCAATTTCATGGTATCCAATTGTTAGTAGCTACTATCTTGTCTCATCGCTACAACTCCCGTACGGGCTCGGGAGAGGCGAAGGTTGAAAGTCATGCGTCCTCCGATACACAACCCATCCATGCTTCTTAACACAGCGCGCATCCAACCCGGAAGCCAGCCGCACCAATGTGTCGGAGGAAACACCGTGCACCTGGCAACCTTGGTTAGCGTGCACTGCGCCCGGCCCGCCACAGGAGCCGCTGGTGCGCGATGAGACAAGGATGTCCCTACCGGCCAAACCCTCACTAACCCGGGCAACGCTAGGCCAATTGTGCGTCGCCCCACGGACCTCCCGGTTGCGGCCGGTTACGACAGAGCCTGGGCACGAACCCAGAGTCTCTGGTGGCACAGCTGGCGCTGCAGTACAGCACCATGTCTAGTCAGCCGTGGCTAGTCCTTCCCATGTCTAAGCAGTAGCAGCTAGCCCCCCATGTCTAAGCAGTAGCGGCTAGCCCTCCAGAATGTATAAGAAGTAGCAGCTAGCCTCCCCATGTCTAGTCAGTAGCGGCTAGCCCTCCCATGTCTAGTCAGTAGCGGCTAGCCCTCTAGAATGTATAAGCAGTAGCAGCTAGCCTCCCCATATCTAGTCAGTAGCGGCTAGCCCTGTAGAATGTATAAGCAGTAGCAGCTAGCCTCCCCATATCTAGTCAGTAGCGTCTAGCCCTCCCATATCTAGTCAGTAGCGTCTAGCCCTCTAGAATGTATAAGCAGTAGCAGCTAGCCCTCCCATGTCTAGTCAGTAGCGGCTAGCCCTCTAGAATGTATAAGCAGTAGCAGGTAGCCTCCACATATCTAGTCAGTAGCGGCTAGCCCTGTAGAATGTATAAGCAGTAGCAGCTAGCCTCCCAATGTCTAGTCAGTAGTGGCTAGACCTCCAGCATGTCTAGTCAGTAGTGGCTAGACCTCCAGCATGTCTAGTCAGTAGTGGCTAGCCCTTCCCATGTCTAGTCAGTAGTGGCTAGCCCTCCCCATGTCTAAGCAGTAGCAGCTAGCCTAGGGCTGTGGCAGTCAATACATTTTGTCAGCCGGTGATTGTCAAGCAAATGACTGCAAATCTCACGGTAATTGACTGTTCATTAACATAAACACAATTGGTATTGCCTGGCTTCCACGCATAGCCTACAATCCAATGATGCAGACCTTTGGAAAATCTACATTTTAAAAAGTCTAATAAATCTATATAATATAGCCTACACCATCACAATAAATCCATAATTTATTTTAGACAGATCTAAAGAAACATAATGTGAAGAAAATGTAGTACTCCGAGTTGTCCTCATGTTAGGCCCTGATCTGGCTATGCCATATGGCTGTGGGCTACACTAGTGCATTTGGAAAACAATATGTGCTTAGAATTCCGTGGCATTATTTTATGGTATGAAGAATACAATTGAACATAGCTGAATAAAATATAAAGGATATTTTCTCCAAACGATTTGAGGGAGTGCGCACATGCGGCTATTGTGTTGAGCAGTTATCAAAGAAACAGGTCCTCCTATATGCTTTATTTAGAGTTATTCATGCAACTTTAGTTGTGATACAAAAGTTAGGTTATATGTTTTGATTTTTAATACATTCTAAGGCTGCAAGATGCGACTGTACTGATGATTTGAAAAAAGTTGCATGAAAGGCATGTGCTCTGCTTTGTTCTTTTTGCGCAGGTTGCACACACTTCATCAGTCTCTCATTCACAATTTGACAAACACAATAATCAGTGCCTTTTGCGGCCAGTGGCCGTTGTGCTCTTGGGCTGAATATAATAATTATAATTCCCTTCTCCTGGCTGCATGCTCCGAAGCAACTCTCACTCACATGGCTCTCTCAGATAGCTAAATTCTTATTAGCCAATGCCCGTCATGTGATCGGGTCTTTCTCACAGGCTACAAGTGACACATCGGGGATGAAACTGCGAGTGTCCTTTCCAATTCCCAGATGCATATTGAAAATACTGCATAGCCTGTAGAAATGTTGCACAACATGAGCTCATGGGCTTTCAAGTGTTTGATTAGATTTTCGATTACATTTACATTGATGTCAGAGTGATCAGAGGGACAATAGAGTGTTGAGTACCAGTCAGTTAACAAGTTTGGTAGGCTACTAATGACCATCAGCAGCATCAGTGCTTGGAGAAGCCTAATTACCGTGACTAAACGATCACGTGGTATTTGACTGCCGTCAAGACTCATGACCGGATCCCGTCTGAGTAGTGATTGTGTGTTGACTATTACCGGTGTAGCGGTAATACGGTCACCGTAACAGCCCTAGGCTAGCCCCCCATGTCTAGTCAGTGTGAGCTGAAACTACCTCTCTGCTTGTAGCTGTCATAAGTCTGCTAACATAGCTGCATCTGGAGCACGGGGAGCAAGCGGAGCGCCAAACCACAGAGATCCAGCCGCAGCACACTGCTAGTCATCAGTCAGGAGTTTAATTAAGGCATAAGAGCAGAGCAGGCTGCCGCTGAGCTATGCTGAGACAAAGACCTCACAGGCCTCAGAACAGATAACAGGTTAAAGGCCCAGTGCAGTTAAAAACGTGATTTCCTATGTTTTATATATATTTCCACAATATGAAGTTGGAATAACACTGTGAAATTGTGAAAATTATGATAAAAATGCTTAAAAACACCGCCTGAAATTTCGGCCTGTTTTGGTTTGATGGAGTTTTGGCCTGTCTGGTGACACCACCAGGAGGTACATGAGTTAATAGACCAATAAGAAACAGAGTTGCAAACCTCCACTCCCCACTCAGACCACTCACAGACAGTCTTATTATTTCATGCTCTTTGTTAAGAAGCTATTTGTATTTCTCTTTGACCATTAACCATTTGACCTTTAAACATGAACACTGGGCTGCTTTAAGAGACACATATATGGGTCATGCTGTATCTGAACACAAAGCACTGGGCAAATTATATTCCATTCCACAAAGCACTAAATAGCCATTGTGTTCTAGGGTGTTTTATTGTGTTTTCCACTTATTGTAACAAAACTGATCATATATGACCTGTGTATGTGAAGTTCACCCTTACGACCAGACAGAGCAGGCCCATGCGGTCCCAGTATTACGTTCCCTGGGTCCCGTCTGAGTAGTGATTGTGTGTTGACGAACACAAGCCAGTATTGACTCAGTCCCCCTTTGCTTGGAGTGAGCCTTATTCCCCACTATTGGCACGTCCACTAGGGGTGTAATCCCTTCCTGTTTGGCCTCAGGCCAGGCTTACTGCTAGCCAGTTTAGCCAATGAAGAATACAAACAAATAAATAAATAAAACTAGCAGCTGGCATTCTCCACAGTCAACACTTATCAGGCCGTAGGGAGAGCCGACCTCGTCCGCTGTTTGGCCACAACCACCACGGTCTCCTTGGTAACCGACCGTCTTGTTTGAAGTGTGGTGCCTGGGGACTCGTGGACATTCAGTACAGCTCTGGGGCTAGGGTGGGGAGTCTTTGGTGTGTGTTTGTCTGTGTGTCCGTGTCCGTGTGTGTGTGTGTGTCTTATTAGCCTGGCATGTGGTTATGTGTATAATAGCTATGTAATAAATGAGTAATAGCTGGAATTGTCTGGCTGGATGTACAAAAGACCTAAAACAACGGTGAAATCCTTCTCTTCTGAGGTGTAGCGAGAAAAGACAGACCACCCGATTGGAGGGCTAGTGTGCTTTGTTCCTCCAAATGATACTCATTACCCTGTCTAAGTAGACAAGTGAATGGTGCTAGAAACCCACTATGGGGTGATCCTGCTGTTTGACTGAGATAGCAAAACAACTGCACAACCGCTGGGTTATTATGGAGCCTCATTATGTGAAGAGACTAGAGGAAAGGAGAGAGAGAGAGAGAGAGAGAGAGACGGGGCGCTAGAAAGTGAGGAGATGGAGAGGAAGAGAAGAGAGGGATAGAGAAAGAGAGATGAGAGTTGAGGGAAAGAAGGGAGGTGGAGAGAAAGAGTTGGAGATGGAGATGAAGAGGGATACGAGAGAAAGAAAGTGAGAGGAAGGGAGATAAGAGATAAACAGGGAGAGAGGGAGGGAGCTGGAGAAAAATAGAATGTATGTGAGTGTGTGAGGGAGATAAAGAAAAAGCAAGTGAGCGAGAGAAAGGGAGAGAGAATAATCCAAACTGATTTCTGAGGTGATAGCTACAAAACACAGATGCCTTTCCCCACTAAAAATGAAGACTATGACTTAAGAACCCAATTAAGGATCTTTCTTAGGGGAGCCATCTTGGGAAGTAGATGGGGGGATGGGTCTTGGTAGGACATGAGCCCAGGGCTACACAGACTAATTAGACTGAGGCAGGGGGGTAGAGGGGATGGGATCCAAGCCTGTCACTGGGAGGGAGATGGGTTCCATGGAGCTCCACATGTCAGTCCCAGAAACTAAACACAATTACTCTCACATTTAACCACTTCACTTAGGGACAGGAGTTTGACTGGTGTAGGTGATGACGCTACAGCACAGAAATCTCACTCATACAAATCTCACTCATTACTCCTCTGTCTCCCTTGCTGCTATAGCTACTTCAGTGACAGAGTGAATTCTAGGAGCGAATTTGAGGCTACTGTTAGATTGAGCACTTCACAAGGTGAGAGTTGAAACTGTGATGCCAACAAGGAACAAATGCAGTCTCACGTTTAACCACTTGTTTGGAGTGAGACAGTTAGAATATTAGCTTTTAACAGCCACACAATTGGTGTCATGTATCATGTCTTTACGAAAAGGAAGTGTCTAATAATTACTGTACATACAGTGTTTGAAAATAAATCCATGAGGAAATGTGCGATTGGATTCTGTGAGGACCAGCTAGCCTCAACAGCAATTTGTAGAAACACGTTTAGAATCAGACACAAAGTGAATCTATTTGACCAGGTAAGTTAGACCTGTAATGTATTTCTCATCCAGTGTTAATGACATGCTTTATCAAAGTTGCAGAAAGTCAAATAAAAAGTACAACAGAAACGGTTAGGGAACAGATCAACTCTGGGTGATGGATTTCAACACAGAGCATCCTTCCCTCTCTTTGTTTGGATTTAACTTCTCCCAGTAGAACAGCAAGCGGAGGAGGAAGAAGAAGAGAAAAGAATGCCTCAAAGGCTTCTGGGAGTTTTTGTCATGTCTCCCTCCAGACACTGTGTTTGCATGCACACATCAGACCCACCATGGGAGAGGAAGAAACAAAGAAACATACTGTACATACACACTCACACAAATGTCTCTCTCGCACACACGCACACACACACACACACACACACACACACACACACACACACACACACACACACACACACACTCACACAAATGTCTCTCTCGCACACGCGCACACACACACACACACACACACACACACACACACACACACACACACACACACACACACACACAATGTCACACACACACACACACACACACACACACACACACACACACACACACACAAATGTCTCTCTCGCACACACACACGCACACACACACACACACACACACACACACACACACACACACACACACACACACACACACACACACACACACACACACACTCACACAAATGTCTCTCTCGCACACACACACACACACACACACACACACACACACACACACACACACACACACTCACACAAATGTCTCTCTCGCACAAGCGCACACACACACACGCACACACACACACACACACACACACACTGCAGAGAGAAAATCCTCTTAGGATCATTAGGTTTGTCATGCTGTCTAATTCTGATCCACCTACAGTAGTAAAGTAGAATGCCGAGACTGTGTTACGTCGTCGCCATTCATCTCACAATGTTTACTTCCCCTTTTACAGCGCTGACGACTGTTTGTACAGTGTGTTTGTACATCATTATAAATAAGCTTAAATATTAATGATGGCGCTTCACAAACACACAGTTGTGCCCTTTTATTTTTATTTCAACTTTTTTTTATAAATGGTGACAGCACTGTGAGCACATGGGCGGATGAAGAGAAGAACGGCATGTCATTTAAAAAGGTACAAAGAAAAGTTCAAACGCATGTGAAGCTGTCACACTTGGCAGATGAAGATAGTGTATTCTCAGAAAGCTAGGTGTTGGCAAGCCACTGAGTGCTAAACAAATGTAGATCAGCCTCAGAGTGGCACATGTTAGGGATATGGTGCACTAAAGGTGGGGACATATTCCAAATTGTAAATTCTAAAATCAATCTTCATGGGAATTGTAGTCCCAATTCGCAATGTCTGAATGATGCTTTGCCTCGTTTCGGTTTCTCAAAGTCTGCGAGAGCCCACCAAAAAACACTGACAATCTTAAATAAATAATAATACATATTAAATAAATATTAAATAATATTTAGATTGATGACTGTCAGTTTTTTTTGCTCTCGCAGACGTTGAGAAATCACTCTAATATTGTTTCCAGAGTGGGCTATGCTATTACACATGCTATGCTATTACATATGCTAATGCAATACTATCATTAGCAATACAGTGAACCCATGGTGATTATTCTGCTTTATTTTCAAGATATCATATTTTTTCATAATAAAAAAAAGAAGGTATTTTCCCAAAAATAATGAATTTCCTTAATTAAAACACAAAAATCGGCCACCGTTTGGCAATAACGTCCGTCACACACTGAGAAAGAAGGAGAGTCTCATTTGTGAGGAGAGGAAGTACAACATGATACAGACATGCTCTTGTCACTTCTAGCACTCATTAAAGAGCTGGAGCTTTGGACCGAGCGGAGTCGTCTTTGAAGGAATCTTTTAAAAGACCCTCCAATTAAGGTGCGTGTCCTGCGGGTATCTAAGGAAAGGGAGAGAAGTCCTCGTATTACCCCACTCACTGTCCTCCTCTATCAACTGGAGCAGGACTTACAATCTCACTCCGCTCACTTCCAAGGAATGATAATGA
The DNA here is from genome assembly GCF_018296145.1 of Oncorhynchus tshawytscha. Taxonomy (NCBI): domain Eukaryota; kingdom Metazoa; phylum Chordata; class Actinopteri; order Salmoniformes; family Salmonidae; genus Oncorhynchus; species Oncorhynchus tshawytscha. The sequence continues at coordinate 18,632,166 of NC_056456.1, read as the reverse complement.
AAGGGAAGGATAAAGAAGAGTCCCGGCTAAGTGGAACGGGGGGAATCTCATCCCAGAAAAAAATGCAATCTTCACTGTTGTGTAACTTGAATATCATTGTCTTGTCTTTGGAGGCTTAGGAGCACTAGGGTTCTTCGCCATAGAGAGGGAGGAGATATCCCACGCATGTGCACTTGCGGTGCTATCGCAACACAAGCAGGCCAATGATGAGCTGCTGGACTTATGTGCTTCTTTCAACAAATGAACTTCCACTCATAGAAATGTCCAATTTAAGCTGTGGCTAATTCACTGCTGCCACCATCAGTTAATAGATCTGCCTCATTAATCCAGTAGAGTAGCAAGCAGAGCATTGTCCATGGCTCAGTTCCTTATGTAACAAGGCAGAGAGAGACACATCCACTGAAGCTAATGCCAAGGAAACAGGAGGAAAAAGTGTATTTTTAAGTTTGCCGTTGTATTTCAGCATGGCTACTCCTATGTACCCACAAACCCCTGGCTTGTCCGACCAAGGTAATGGGTACAGACAACCTGAGCATGGGAGGGTGTTAGAGTAGAGGAGATTGGAGGAGAGGAGAGGCTAGAAGAGGATGTGTTTCCTACTCTTATAACTGTGTGGGGGGTGGGCCGTAAGGGTGGTCAGTAGGGGGTAGTGGGAGGTTGAGTGGTCAGAGAGAGAGAGAGAAAATGAGAGAGAGTGAGAGGAAGAAAGCGGAAAAAACACACCACAGCTAGCCCTGTTAGCACCAACACTGAACCATTGGCCCTCCCCATCAGCACCTCATGAAATATCTCAAAGTGGTGGTCTATGTGTCTCAATGCTTGGCTAGAGAAAGAGAGAGAAAGAGAGAGAAAGAGGGAAAGAGAGAGAGAAAGTGAGAGAGAGCAGAGTTTCTTCTGGACTGTAGTTTCTGGGGCACCGAGGCCCAGGAGTCAGTCAATCTGTCCGGTCCGAGGGAGGCAGCCGGGCGGGGGTTCCTGGGAGGGCTGATTAGACGGATGCTCTCCCATCATCCATCTCGACAGGCCGGCAAAAATTGGCTCGCCCCTCGCAGGGTAGAGTTCACAGGGGGAGGCGATGGGGGAGGATGGGTGGATGGCGGGGGAGAGGGGGGAGGCGGTGCGGGAGAGGGGGGTAGCGCTGAATACCTGTCACAGCCTTTGGTCTGTTTCAGAGAATCTCAGCGGCAAATTAATAAAATATCATTGCTGCTTCCCTGTACTTGCCTACCGTGGCAGGCAGCTCTCCCTCTCCTCTCTCTCTGCCTGCACTAACCCCCTGACCTCTTCAGACTACTGTGAGAGATGAGGAGCCGAGGTAGCCAGAGAGTGGGCCAGAGTGTCAGGGTGGAGGAGGAGAGAGTAACTCAAAACTCCAGGCAGAGAGAGGAGCAGCATCTATCTCTTCACCACTGGATGGTCGCTCCACTAGAGAGAGATTGACAAATTACTTCACCATGTCAGGGAGACATTTTGAGTAGTGATATAGTCGGCACAAAAACAACAACCCGCAACAAACAACAACTTGTACACAGTACATAAACCTTGACTATATCTCGTATGTGGCAGTGCGGATGCAGTAGAGAAGAGACATCTATATTCTAGAACACTCAGAAGATGTATCTTAAATCGGAAATACTGTCCGCGTTTGTACAACACAAATTCTAGGTTCCACTAAGAAAGATGTCCTTCCTTTGAAAATACATTTCTTCATTGTCTTCTAAAAAAGGAACCCCAGGGGGAGTTAGAGGTTTTGGTGTTAATCAACTTGTGTGTCTGTAATGATGTGGATTTATGTAAATGTCGTAATGAATGCGTGTTTAAGTGGGAAAAGCCTTTGCGTGTAGGTGTGTGTGTGTGCGTCTTTGTGTGTAGGTGTAGGTGTGTGCGCGTCTCTGTTTTGTGTGTGTGTTTGTGTATGTGCGCACATGTGTCTTTCGGTGTGTGTGTGTATGCACCCATTGGGGGTTGCTTCTAGAGCATGCCACGGTGCAGGTAGAATATGATGATCGTCTTATCCCTAAGCACAATCCATGCTCTCCTTTTCACAACCCCCTGCTCCACAACAAAGTGCCATATGTCTTTCATGTTCGCTCACCGTCTCTTCACAAAGGGTGTTAAACAATATAAGCACGAAACAACACCTCCGGGAGCTGGAGGATCACTTCATGCCCAAAAAATGTCAGAGTAAAAAGTTTGAAAAACATCCCCAGGTTATTTGAGATTGTTTACAGGTACTTGTAACAACCCTGGCAGTAGCAAAAACACTCAAAACATTAGTTCCAATGACAGATGAAATTGGATAACTAAGACGCTGTGTTTGCCATGTTGTGTTAAGAGAGAGGACTCGATGCTAGCTAGGAGTTTGTTAGAACACACAAGACTTGTAAGTTATTAATAACCTGGTCTTCCATGACCAACCTGTATGTTGGAAGGTGATGCCTCAATCCTTGTTTAATTCATGGCTTTCTGTTCTGTAGACTCAACTACCTGGTACATAATGATCACATTCACCTTCCTCCTGGCACCACATGGCTCTGTGTTGACTGGCTGAATCTCAATATGAACATCTCCTCTCTGGTCAATGCTAAGCTAAAGCCCAGGATGCACCCTTACGTCAGCTGGCTAGATGCTAATACTTAGCTAGCACCACTAATCCGACCGTGTCTGTGGTGGTTGGGGCTCGTGGTCAGTCGACTGGTGTTCGGTACTAGTGGGTTTCACAAGGTGCTTTTTTTTAATGAGTGTTGACAATTAATTTGCTCTACTCAGATGGCTATATTCGTATATTCTAAGGACTCCGTGCTCAACTACGAGGCGCCAACAGACAATGTTTCAGATACAAGGGATTTGTACAAGAAACGGGGAAAGACACGGCATGTCCTGCCAGGGCACAATTCCCCAAAAGACGATTGAGCTGGTTGAAAACAACAGATGAAGACTGAAATGAAATAAGGCCTTTTAGTTTTGTTCAAGTACTCTGAGGACAGTGGGAAGAGATTGCTCGAAAACGGATTATCCCTACAACGTTGAGAGTTCATAAGAGTCCAAATTCTAACTTTGTTGAAGGGCAGATATGGTATCCCTACGGAAACAGATCATATTTAGCCATGAGTGTCTCCTCTGTGATTACAGGGCTGGGAAATGGAGGCATATTATTGACTCAACTGTGTTTCGGCCTCTATACAGTATAGTAATTACTCCCCAAAAAGCACATTCCCCTAATCCTTCTAATTCCAGATATTTTAGGTCTAATAAGCAAATCAAATCATTGTGTATCGGTTGATCACAAATGAGTTTGGAAACCAATTGGAGTAATTCTGTCTTGAGTCTCCCATCCCAACCGGGACAGAGAGGAGGTGAAATGAAAAGTGTGTGTGCCGGCGTGGGCGTTTGCGTGCTCATGCGTACACGCACATGAGTGTGTATAGGTTTATGTGTATGCTTGATGGTGGTGGTGACCGTTACGTGGCCTGTGTTTGGGCTCACCTGTAGCTCTGTCTGGAAGAAGAACTTCTGTGGGCACTGGGAGCAGTCGTATATCTTATCCTCCTGGCCATGGGCTGAGAAGATGTGCTGCTGGAGCTTACTGGCCTGGACAAATACTAGAGTGAGAAAGAGAGAGAGAAGAGAGGAGAGAGGGGGAGAAAGGAAGTGAGTATTTTCTTTGAGTAAAATATCAGACATTTTGCTAATGGAATAAACGGAGCTATCAGAATATAAGGGTAAATGCAAAATAATCCACAATGACATAGGCTAAATAAGAAACATAGAAACAAAGAGGAGAAAGTCATTGCTATAAAGCCAACATATATTGGTTAAGGGCAACGACAACAGATGCTAAATACGGGCAAATGAATGTGTTGTACTGACAATAAAAATACATGATTATGAGGTCAGTAATTAAGACAAAAAAAAGGCAACTTTGTATTCTGACACATAATTGGGGTTTTAACAGTGGTCATACCCGGCCGTCCTACGATGGTACAGTGAATGAGCGCATAATGTTACGAGAATAATGAGGATCTTTATTTAGAACTACTTGTTGGGACAACAAGCCAGAAAATAAACAACCACAGAAGAAATTGGCATGGCTTCAAGTGCAAAACATGGCCTCCATCACGCTACATCGCTAATGATATTGACAATATAAATATTCATGCAGAGGCACTATTTATTTATGCAGACTCAGACTACAGTCGCTATGATATAAACACACACACGCACACTTACAAAATATAAATGTATACTATGCATTTGGGCTTTAATTAAGCCATAGATAGTCCACGTTGGTACAGTATACTAGGGAGACGTGCGTGTGTGTGTACGTCTCTCTCTTGGTGTGCGTGTAATTCTCTCTCTCTCTGTGTTCACCGAAGAGCACTTCAAACATGCCATTTGTTATCCCAGAAGTCTGTGCGATAAGGACGCATGTTACCTCTGTCTACTCTCTGAGGTCTGGACGCTCCCGAAAAGTGACCATGTGGGGCTGGGCTTCATTTGAATTTCTTAAAGGGGCAAAATAACTTTTGTATTAATGAATGCGCCGCCTGGGCTGAGGGCCGCAGGGAGGGGGAGTGAAAAGCAGCCGCTAAAGGGGAGGTGTCTATCTGAGAGCACTTTGGGGTTTCTGCAGCTCTATCGCCTCTGACGGGAGCTCTACTGCAGCGCACGGGGTGCTCGGCAACATCAACATGTCCCAAAATCAGCCGGGAGAGCCGATATTAATTATTGAGCTGTATATGCCCGAGGTTCACTTAGCTACGGCAGACGGCCGCCCAGATGGCCGCCACGTACGCTTCTGACCTGAGAAATAAAAGTTTATATCTGCAGCTAGCGTTTCGCATCCAGAGTGACAGACACTCACAGACTACTAATATCGCAGTGACAGCTGTCCGTGGGAACACGACTAAACTAAACACAGTGTTGAACACAGAAATGAACGTACTCACACTAATGAACAAACAACGCCATGGCTGTGATTATGGGTTATAGCCCACTTCTGAAAATAAATGATCAGAGTGTTCGAGCTGGATGTTCTATTCGCAACAGCTTTGTTTCATCCCAAGGTTAAGTACAACACAAGGCCATCCAAAGCTGGAAATATATAACCGCTTCGTGCTTAGAGGCTGCAATGATTGCGGCTTTGTTTGTGTTTTTCACAGATTTTAGGAAAAAGAAAGTAGGCATGCAGACATACACCATGTGGACATCTGCTCGTCGAACATCTCATTCCCAAATCGTGGGCATTCATATGGAGTTGGTCCCCCCTCTGCTGCTATAACAGCCTCCACTCTTCCTCGAAGGCTTTCCACTAGATGTGGGAACATTGCTGTGGGGAATTGCTTCCGTTCAGCCACAAGAGTATTAGTGAGGTCGGCACTGATGTCGGGCGATTAGGCCTGGCTCGCAGTTGGTGTTCCAATTCATCCCAAAGGTGTTGGATGGAGTTGAGGTCAGGGCGCTGTGCATGCCAGTCAAGTTCTTCCACACCGATCTCGACAAACAATTTCTGCATGGACCTCACTTTGTGCACCGGGGCATTGCCATGCTGAAACAGGAAAGGGCTTTCCCTAAATTGCTGCCACAAAGTTTGAAGCACATAATCATCTAGAATGTCATTGTATGCTGTAGCATTAAGATTTCCCTTCACTGGAACTAAGTGGTATAACCCGAATGATAAAAATCAGCCCGAGACCATTATTCCTTCCCCACCAAACTTTACAGTTGGCACTATGCATTTGGGCAGGTAGCATTCTCCTGGCACCCGCCAAACCCAGATTGGTCCATCGGACTGCCAGATGGTGAAGCGCGATTAATCACTCCAGAGAACACATTTTCACTACTCCAGAGTCCAATGGCGGTGAGCTTTACACCACTCCAGTTGACGCTTGGCATTGTGCATGGTGATCTTAGGCCTGTGTGTGGCTGCTCGGCCATGGAAACCCATTTTATGATGCTCCCGATGAACAGTTTTGTGCTGACGTGCTTCCAGAGGCAGTTTGGAATTCAGTAGTGAGTGTTGCAACCGAGGACATTTTTTTATTTTTTACACGCTACGCGCTTCAGCACTCGGCGGTCTCATTCTGTGAGTTGTGTGGTCTACCACTTCGCGGCTGAGCCGTTGTTGCTCCTAGACATTTCAACTTCACAATAACGATGTGAATATCGATGTTTTGTTCCCCGAGCCACTTAGTGGCAAAGTGCTCCATCATGCTGGAAAAGGTATTGTTCGTCACCAGGGGATTCATCAGAGAAAATGACTTTACCCCAGTCCTCAGGCAGTCCAATCCCTGTACATTTTGCAGAATATCAGTCTGTCCCTGATGCTTTTCCTAGAGAGAATTGGCTTCTTTGCTGCCCTTCTTGACACCAGGCCATCCTCCAAAAGTCTTCGCCTCACTGTGGGTGCAGATGCACTCACACCTGCCTGCTGCCATTCCTGAGCAAGCTCTATACTGGTGGTGCCCCGATCCCGCAGCTGAATTAACTTTAGGAGACTGGCGCTTGCTGGACTTTCTTGGGCGCCCTGAAGCCTTCTTCACAACAATTCAACCGCTCTCCTTGAAGTTCTTGATGATCCAATAAATGGTTGATTTAGGTGCAATCTTACTGGCAGCAATATCCTTGCCTGTGAAGCCCTTTTTGTGCAAAGCAATGATGACGGCACATGTTTCCTTGCAGGTAACCATGGTTGACAGAGGATGAACAATGATTCCAAGCACCACCCTCCTTTTGAAGCTTCCAGTGAGGTATTCAAACTCAATCAGCATGACAGAGTGATCTCCAGCCTTGTCCTCGTCAACACTCACACCTGTGTTAACGAGAGAATCACTGATATGATGTCAGCTGGTCCTTTTGCGGCAGGGCTGAAATGCAGTGGAAATGTTTTTTTGGGGATTCAGTTCACAGCCTGAATTTAAAACGTATTAAATTGTGATTTTTCTGTCACCTACACACAATAGCCATAATGTCAAAGCGGAATAAAGTACTTTGAAACTTTTACAAATCAATACAAAATGGAAAGTTGAAATGTCTTGAGTCAATAAGTATTCAACCTCTTTGTTATGGCAAGCCCAAATAAGTTCAGGAGTAAATATGTTCTTAAACAAGTAACATTATAAGTTGCACGGAGTCACTGTGTGTGCAATAATAGTGTTTAACAGTATTTTTGAATGACTACCTCATCTCTGTACCCCACACATACAGATAATTGTAAGGTCTCTCAGTCTCTCAGTGAATTTCAAACACAGATTCAACCACAAAGACCAGGGAGGTTTTCCAATGCCTCGCAAAGAAGGGCACCTATTGGTAGATGGGTAAAACACTTAATCGCAGACATTGAATATCCCTTTTGAGCATGGTAAAGTTATTAATTACACCTTGGATGGTGTATCAATACACCCAGTCACTACAAAGATACAGGCGTCCTTCCTAACTCAGTTGCCTGAGAGGAAGGAAAACGCTCAGGGAGTTCACTATGAGGCCAATTGTGACTTTAAAACAGTTACAGAGTTTAATGCTGTGATAGGAGAAAACTGAGGATGGATCAACAACATTGTGGTTATGCCACAATACTAACATAATTGACAGAGTGAAAAGGAAGCCTGTACAGAAAATAAATACTCTAAAACATGCATCCTGTCTGCAACAAGGCACTAAAGTAATACTGGGAAAAAAATGAGGTGAACCAGGTAAAACCCCGGACCTCATATGGTATGACATGATTCATCTGTTGTAAAAAGGTTGAATATGGGGTATGATGGGACCAGAGTTTTTCTAATCAGGTGACATGGTTTTAAAAAAACTCCTGGAAAAACTCCTGGCCTTGGGAAGGATGAAAACCCTGTCGAGCTGCAGCAACCATGTACTTGTTAATATGAATTATATTTTTAAAGGAGGCCTAGGGAGGTTTCCTATACACAGACATAGAGAAAGCAACATGATTGGACAATAAAACTCACAGGGCTGAGTTAGCTTTTTGCAGGTTTGCACGGTGTACTCCTCCTGCCCTATGCAACTGTAGGCTTGATAAAACGGGAACTCACAGTCTGTCAGCTATTGTGTTTATTGATTCATTTCCAGTTGGATAGAAAACGTCTAGGTAGCCTAGTCAGCTAAAGTTTGTTCTGAGGTGTTTTTGATTTCATGTCAATGCTAATATGGCAACTGCAATTACGTATTCGAGAGACAACAAGTGCTCATTTTGCAAATGTATTTATGTTATCAATAAACATTGGAGAAAAATATAGTTTACATGTTGTCAATAATCTAAGCCAACCCTATCTGTTTTGCAGCATAATTACGCACAACCAACCCGCCTATGCAGCTGCTGTTGTTAGTAGCCTACAGTTGATTAGACTGAAAAATACTATTGTTTCCATGCAATATGGCATGCAAGATCGATAATGTTTAAGTGTAATGGCTGCTACACTTACGTGAGAGTTTGTCTGTCGGGAGTGATGTGTTATCATGCTAAATAAATACCGCAGGAAAGTGGAGAGCGTTGTGTGTTGTGCCCCGCCCACGCGACCTGCAATTTCCGTGAATCTGATTGGTCAAACACACACAGAAAGCCTGCAGCAACACTTCGATGTGAATGACAGAGAAAATGGGCACAAGTTGACATCTCATGAGGCAAATCGGTCTAAAAAACAGCACTTTGCCCTCTTTTAACACTCAATATATTTGATTAAACTAAATCAAAAGTGGTATGGCGCTTCCACAACTGATTGAAAAGTGATGTGGCAAATGCCGCCTCACCACATGTTTTCCAGCCGCCCTGAACGAGACACAAGTTGCATCAGCATGGCACAGCTAGGGCATCAATGCATAACTCAGCATTCATTCACCGGCATCATGCATAAGTGTACAATGAAAGATGAAAGCATTGCAGGCAGAGTGTCTGTCGAGAGAAAGAGAGAGAGAGAGAGAGAGAGAGAGAGAGAGAGAGAGAGTGCGCGAATACGAGGAATACAACTTTGTGGTCTTTTCTGGCTGTGTGAGTGGAGGCCGACTGAGTGAATGAGGCTGAGCAGGGCTGGGGCCAGTCTGGGCTGGGCGGCGGGGCGGAGGGGCCAAGGTCTCCTGGCTGTGGGGGATATTAAGCACTCTGATTAGATCTCAAGGGCCTCCGCCATGGCAGACGTCTCCTTTACTACAGGCCCCGGCACAGGCCCCAGCTCATCTTTATTTTGGCAGGGTGGATGATGCTCTCTGCAGGCTATCTCTCTCTCCCTCTCTACACATACAACACCAATGCTAAGCTCTTTGTATAGGGGAAAAGTTGATCCTGCTTTTTTCTTTAAAAAATACATGTATTTATTGGTTCTATTTACTACTCTTTTAATTTCACATCCAGGAGTTCATGATAATATAGATTTAAATTTGCCGCAACAGGAGTGAGTGCTCTGTGACTGATGTTATTTTATTGTTGGTAATTAACTTCATTTTGTGATGCTTTTTAATATGTATTTTATTTGGAAAAACCTCATTCTAAAATCGTTACGGAAGAGACTGGCAAGTTCATGGAGGACCAGCTAATTAATAGACCTATTTGTCATAAACTTGCTATTGTCAGAAAAAGACAAAGAACATCCTGGAGTTTTGTGACTTTCAGTTTCCTGCTGTGACATAAGGGGGGGAAACACATTCATCCTGAACACTTTCTTCTGTTTTCTTTGTCTTAACCCTCATAATATTCCCAATCACATTTTCCCTGGTAGCCCCTCGCAGCCACTCCTAAGGGTGCAGGCAGAGCAGACACTTCTAGCTGCAGGCTCCCCCACTTCTGAAACCTGTCAAAGCTTTCCTGGGAGAGTCAGCCTCACTCTCTCTCGCTGTCTCTCATCATCCAGGGGCTTATGGACCCCTCTCCTCTCCTCCCGTTCCCCAGCTCTCTTCTCCTTCTCTTCTCTCCCTTCATCCTTTCATCTTACATTCACAACTTGCAATTTGCAGAGCTGCACTGTAGCTTTCCCCAAAGTTTTCTTCCCCTTCCTTTCTATCTATGTTTTTCTTCCAGCTCCTGTATGGCCTGTCCGTTCGGTCCGCTCTCTACCGCCACCAGACTACAGTGTAATTAACTCAGAGGAACAACTGACAGTCACTTGGACCCTCCCACATAGACATGGCTCACCGGGTAGACTGGAAATAGATCATTTAGAGACAGACTTTTAAGTGGGATAAATGTTTTCAAGGACAGACTGGGTCTCACAGACAAACCGCCTCCAACCCATTTCTCCATATCCAGAGACTGCCTGAGAAACCCAGTGTGCTTCCTCCCTCCCTCCCTCCCTCCCTCGACAGAAGCAGGCCTTTCAGTCTCTCCCTCTATACTCCCCATGGTCCACCACTTCCATCCTCCATCTATCCCCGTTCCCCACCTCTGTGTGTCTGCTCTACCACCACTGTCCTGAGGGTGCTCTCACTCTCTCTCTCTCTCTCTCTCTCTGCTTTCCTTCCTCTCCTGCACCCGCCATCGGGATCGATATGGACGCAGAGGGAGATGGGGCGACCTGTCTGTCAAAGCTACAGGTGAAGAAAGGCTCATATGAAGAAAGCATGCTCTGTATATTAAACGGAACGACCCTGGTGGGGGGAGGAAGGAGGAGGGGGAGAGGGAAATATCAATAAGCTCCTGCTAAAAGAGAGATAAGGCCAACCAGCAATGAGGGAAGAGGGGGATGAGAGGAGGGGTGGAGAAGACTGAGGAAAAGAGAGGGAAAGAACCCCGAGTGAGGATCTGCTGGACGATAGGAAAAGAGAAGAGCTGGAGGCCGAACGAAGCAGAGAGGAGGAGGGAAAAGAGGAAACCAGTAAAACGATGAGACTTCCAAAACATTACATGATGGAATAAGTCATGAAACAATTAGGATAACACAAAGCTAAAAATGAGTAAAGTGAGTAAAAAGCTGAGGAATGGAAAATAGTGAAAAGAAAGAGTACAGCTAAAGAGCTGATAGAGGGGGAGAAAGAGTACAGCTATAGAGCTGATAGAGGGGGAGAAAGAGAACAGCTATAGAGCTGATAGAAGGGGAGAAAGAGTACAGCTATAGAGCTGAGAGGGGGGAGAAAGAGTACAGCTATAGAGCTGATAGAGGGGGAGAAAGAGTACAGCTATAGAGCTGATAGAAGGGGAGAAAGAGTACAGCTATAGAGCTGATAGAAGGGGAGAAAGAGTACAGCTATAGAGCTGATAGAAGGGGAGAAAGAGTACAGCTAAAGAGCTGATAGAGGGGAGAAAGAGTACAGCTATAGAGCTGATAGAGGGGAGAAAGAGAACAGCTATAGAGCTGATAGAAGGGGAGAAAGAGTACAGCTATAGAGCTGAGAGGGGGAGAAAGAGTACAGCTAAGAGCTGAGAGGGGGAGAAAGAGTACAACTATAGAGCTGATAGAAGGGGAGAAAGAGTACAGCTATAGAGCTGATAGAAGGGGAGAAAGAGTACAGCTATAGAGCTGAGAGGGGGGAGAAAGAGTACAGCTATAGAGCTGAGGGGGGAGAAAGAGTACAGCTATAGAGCTGATAGAAGGGGAGAAAGAGTACAGCTATAGAGCTGATAGAGGGGGAGAAAGAGTACAACTATAGAGCTGATAGAAGGGGAGAAAGAGTACAGCTATAGAGCTGATAGAAGGGGAGAAAGAGTACAGCTAAAGAGCTGATAGAGGGGAGAAAGAGTACAGCTATAGAGCTGATAGAGGGGGAGAAAGAGAACAGCTATAGAGCTGATAGAAGGGGAGAAAGAGTACAGCTATAGAGCTGAGAGGGGGAGAAAGAGTACAGCTATAGAGCTGAGAGGGGGAGAAAGAGTACAGCTATAGAGCTGATAGAAGGGGAGAAAGAGTACAGCTATAGAGCTGATAGAGGGGGAGAAAGAGTACAACTATAGAGCTGATAGAAGGGGAGAAAGAGTACAGCTATAGAGCTGATAGAAGGGGAGAAAGAGTACAGCTATAGAGCTGAGAGGGGGGAGAAAGAGTACAGCTATAGAGCTGAGAGGGGGGAGAAAGAGTACAGCTATAGAGCTGATAGAAGGGGAGAAAGAGTACAGCTATAGAGCTGATAGAAGGGGAGAAAGAGTACAGCTATAGAGCTGATAGAAGGGGAGAAAGAGTACAGCTATAGAGCTGAGAGAGGGGGAGAAAGAGTACAACTATAGAGCTGAGAGGGGGGAGAAAGAGTACAGCTATAGAGCTGATAGAAGGGGAGAAAGAGTACAGCTATAGAGCTGAGAGGGGGGAGAAAGAGTACAGCTATAGAGCTGATAGAAGGGGAGAAAGAGTACAACTATAGAGCTGAGAGAGGGGAGAAAGAGTACAACTATAGAGCTGAGAGAGGGGGAGAAATGGTACAGCTATAGAGCTGAGAGAGGGGGAGAAAGAGTACAACTATAGAGCTGATAGAAGGGTAGAAAGAGTACAGCTATAGAGCTGATAGAGGGGGGGAGAAATGGTACAGCTATAGAGCTGAGAGAGGGGGGAGAAAGAGTGGTGAGGAGCTGGAAGACAAGTTAACGACTTTGCAGATTTCATTATAGAGATAGTTAACCCTGTTGATACTAAAGGAGGGCGTTATCCTCTCCGGGGGAGTCCTGCATGGTCCTTCCACCTCCTCGCACACAGACAGATGAGATCATTACAGCTATCAGCACCACCGACATCCACAATTAGCACTTCATTCTCCCTCCTTCACTTCACACACTCTCTCTCTCTCTCTCTCTGTTTCTGCTCATGACAGTCTGTAGGTGTCAGTCTGGAGGCAATTTGAGTAAATAAAAAGGGGCCTGCAGTAAACTGCTCTCAGCTTTGGCTGACCTGCCTCTCTGACCTTTCCCCACTCCTTTAGAAAACCATTTGCCATTTCAGACAAATAATGAGCTTTATGGAAACATGGCTTTGCATACATGCACATGCGCACGTACACACACACACACACACACACACACACACACACACACACACACACACACACACACACACACACACACACACACACACACAAACACACACTCACCTGTGAAGCAGACTGGACACTTGAAGGTGCCGCCCATGCCCTCGAAGCTGTGCTCGATCAGGTGGCATTGGAGTTTGGCTGGCGAGTCGAACGACTGACTGCAGAGCTTACACTCATGGTTCAGACCCTCTTCTATGGAGAAAGAAAGAAGAAAACACCCCAAATAAGACAGTCAGAAGTGAATAATCCGAGCACCAACAGCAAAGAGGGATCCAGTCTATTCCTTTTCTTCTCTCCTCCTTCCCCATTTCATTTAGCTCCAACACATTTGTGTCAAAGGCTCCTGCCTGTGACTTTCACGGCTCGTACGAGAAGCAATATAATGTGTGATCTAGACCCATCAGGCATAAATTGGACGGCCAGTGGGGGGCCTAATTGCACAGGCGAGGTCTTGCACTTTGAACATGGCAAGCTTGGCTCTTTTTGATTGGCTTACACACAAATTAATTTCTGGGCGACTTGGTGTGGGCAAATGAATGTGTAGTGCAGTGCTAGGTTGATAAGGGAAAGTGCAATACACAAAGAAGCATATAGGCTAATGTACAGATTAAGTGACAAATGTAAGAATAGCCAAGCGTGGAAACAGACTTATTTCCTAATCTAAATATAAAAATAAACAATACGAGTAGCATTCAATTGGATTCGATAAGTGGTCATTATAGAGATGTCACCATATCAACCTTTACATCCCTTCATTATCACCATGGCAACCCACTACATAACCAGCGACGATATTATTCTGATTACTGTGGATGAGTAAAATTAAAATCTGTTAAAATCCATTTTTGTCCACTTCAATTTGACTCCATCTCTCCTCAAATAAAAATCTCCTATATTTGTCATAACTAATACATAAAGTTAGATATTGCCCATGACAATGGCGTGTGTCTCCATTCCCCCATCACATTAGAATGTGTGGCACGTCTTCCTACAGACGTTAGATTACCTTGGACCGACAAGGCAGTTGATAGCTGAAATAACTGGCGTTGGTTCAGACGCTGAACCTGCCCTACCGCTCATTTGCTGCACAACGATCCGCTGACTCAGACTTTGACAGAGCCAATTGGAGCGGAGCTGCCCATCTCCTGAACTGCACGTCAATAAAAACCTTGTGCACTCTCCATGGGGTTGGGCCTGTGCTCTGTCAAAGTTCCCCTGTCCCGTGAAGTATGGGTCCAGGCATGGGGCCAACTAGAGGGGGGTGGGGGATATGGGGAGGAGGGTCTCTGGGGGCCCAACCAGGGCTGGGGCTCATCCTTCAGTCTCTACAGCCCAATGCACACAACATGGGCCCAGGGTGCCAGACGTGCAAACACACAATCCACCAGCTGTGGCTATACCAGGCCCTGGAGGATCAGAGCGGAGTGTTACCGGATGGGCCTTGGGCAAATCTGGCAACCTGACTCACAGATCTGGCAATGCCGCTCAGCTAAACAACAATGGCCTGCGATGAACGGGAACAGATTGAACCCAGATCCACCTAGATAACCGTGTTTTAAAACCCCATCCCACACACTGCCAGTGACTTTCCCATTTGTACTTTTATGGTCAATTGTTGTTTCGCTGCTCAATGCACACATTAAACAACATGGGCTGGTTCACTCCACTAACAACATTTGGCAAAATTATAACAATCTACTAATTTCTGAAACCTGCAGTCGATTACAACAAGCTTTACCACATAACATAAATAAACAAATTACAATATCAGGTTCAATTAAATTGGTTTACACCTTTACAAGTGGGGTGGAGTCACTTCATAAGGGTGTTACAGTAACAAAGAAATACAGTTGTTCATCTGTTTTGGTGACTAGCCTATTCTATACCTCAAGATTGAACTAGAGTATAGAGTGAAAAATACAACCCAAAGACCTGGGCTTTTCTAGAAAAAAGGGCAACATGGTGAGTCTACTCATGTATTACATACAGAGTCTGTTTGTGCAGTATGTCACCACAGGCTCCTCTAGGCCTGCCGTCTTCTCCTTATAACCCAACCATCTGGCCCTGTAAAGCAGATGAGGAAATTCTACCAAGGCCTCAAAACAAACATTTAAAGCTGGTATAGTCTGGAAGAGCCATTGGCTTACAGTGTGTGTCTGGCTCAGTGGCTTACAGTATGGATGGATAGGTACAAATAACTATCAGAGGAGATGATCATGTCGCTTGTGATCTTGCCCTCCCTTTTGAAAGACACGCTGTGTGTGTATGTGTGTGTGTGTGTATTTGTTTGTGTGTATGTGTATGTGTGTGTGTGTGTGTGTGTATGTGTGTGTGAATCATTTGTGCACCTGTTTAAGATAGCGAACGAGTTGGAGTTGGGTCCACTTTGATCCCCATTCAACGTGGCTGTGAGTGTGTGAGTGTGTGAGTATGTGTGTGTATTCAGAGTGCTCCATGCCTGTGCCTATAGGTGCAGCCATGGTTTAACCCTGGAGCACATTCCTGTCCCTTCAGAGACCTGGCCTGCCTCATTATGCAGATAACTCTGCACTTGCCCAACTGTCTGACCTTGGGTGCATGCGTGCTTGTGTGGGTGAGTGTGAGTGGGTGTGTATGTGTGAATCTAAGACATGTGTTTGCTTGTTAGTATGAGAAGTATTCACTACTGTGTGTATGTGTGCATGTGTGTATGTGTATTTTCGTGTAAGTGTGTAAGAGTGCATGTGTGTATTTGTGTGTGTGTATGTGAAGAGTGAGTGTGTGTGTAAAAGAACACAGGACAAGTGTGGAGTGTACACGTCTGTTCCGCACTGACAGTCCCTGTAATGTTGCTGTGTATTAGGGGACGGGTCTGTATGCAACAGTGGAGCAGGGGTTGGATCACACTGGCAGTCTGTTCCTTAGTGAGAGTCAGGGGAGGAAGTCAGCCAGCGCTCCCCTATAGCTCCCTCGTCGGTGTGAGGTCACTTCCTGTCGCTCCCCTGGCCTCCCCCAGGGCTGTCAAATCAGCACAGAGCATTCAAGAGCCCCCATCCCAGCCCACTCTGCACCGACAGGAGCAGACTCTGGATATAGTCACAGAGCCACTGGGGACTGGCAGCCCTCCCTCCCTCCCTCCCTCCCTCCCTCCCTCCCTCCCTCCCTCCCCTCCCTCCCTCCCTCCCTCCCTCCTCCCTCCTCCTGAGTGTCCCTCCCTCCACTGCCACCACCCTGTCCCCCTGCACTCATAAGAGAAATCCTTTAGATGAGAGCTGCTCTGTTCCTGCTCCTCTAAGCGTCCCTGACACGAGCAAAGCAAGCCTATCTGCATATCCACAGGGCCTGGTGGCACTCCTAAGGCTCATGGTTTATGTATTCCACAGCTCCTTAAAACACAAACGCCTAATATCTCTCCCATGTGGAAGGAGGGAGACGGAGGTGGAATACTATTTCTTCTTCTTGTGTCTATAGCAACCAGGCTGAAGTTCATGTTCTGTTGAAGGTTGTTTTGGTTGTTTGGGACACTGGGGTTTGTTTTCTTGCTGTCTTGTCTGGCTGTCCAAGTTGTGTTGCTTACACCACTTATACATGAATGATAGTACAGCTTTGTGTACACTGTATGAGTATGTAGAGTACAGATATAGGATCTTAATTTGATCACTTTTTTTGTACATACTGTAACCCTCTGAGAACCATATGTTTATTTGAGCTTGGTGTGATCGTGGTTGCCCTAAGGTTATTTTGCTGACAACCTTCCCACATCATTCTGGGAATGGTGCAGGACAGTTGCTTAACTTCTCAGTAGATTTAAGGAACTTGACAAAAAACATTATTTCTCAGTATTTCATGACTTTAACAGAATGTTTCCTTAAAGTTCAAACATATTTATTTCACAGCTCCTTGTGATATTAAGACAATGTTGCAAATGTCGGAGAGACAGACGATAAGGTTTATACAAATCTCCGCTGTTGAAAACCAAAAAGAAATGGGAGATAATGTCTTCATGCTTTTACAGTGTAGATCTAGTATATAAATTACCTGGATGGGCTGATGAGACAGTGGATTGCTCAGTCTGATGGAACAGAGTAAATAGGCATTTTAACATCATAGATTTAGCCGGTGGTAACTTGTGGAATTGACACTGGCTGGAACCCAGTTTTAACCAATCAGCATCCAGGATTAGACCCACCCGTTGTATAATGTACTATAGGTCACAGAGAACAAATAGAATACAACTGAGGAAATTGCCAGGCATAAAATGACATTACCATTTCCATTTGAGTCATTCAGCAGACGCTCTTATCCAGAGCGACTTACAATTAGTGCATTCATCTTAAGAAAGCTAAGTGAGACAATAACATATCATAATCGTTGGGATTGATTGAGATAGGGTTCAGACATTTGTGAAAGATGGGCAGGAACTCGCTGTCCTGAAAGGAGGAAGCTTGTTCCACTATACAGGACACAGTAGGCCACAAAATCCAGACTGGGCCACGGCTGTTTCTGTAAGACTCAGTCACATATCCTCCGTTCCAACAGCTTTCATCTACAAACTCAGAAATGATACTTGTGACTGTTATACTTTTAGAAATTGACAGAAGGCAAGAGAATGATCTCATTTGGGTTTTGAGAGGACATACTAGTATATAGAGAAAAGCTATATGGTTGTGTATGGTACTGTAGCATGGTAGAGTAGACATCTCAGGGCCTGTAAACAGTAGGTGGGTTTACTTGGCTCTACCTCTCCACGGGAACTATATATTAACATATAATGGGGGGAAAATCAGAGTGATTAAGGCCCAGGGAATTATGGGTGAATACAAATCAACGCCGCCTCTCTGTGCGGTGGTGTGTGTGTGTGTGTGTGTGTGTTCTCTGGAGATATAGAACCACTTCTCACGTGGAACTCGGGTTCATTTAAGAGATACTACAAGGCCCATTAGAGCGTTGAGAAGAGGAAGGGGGCGGGGATGTGGATGTAGCTGGTAGGTGGGAGCTAGCTACCGCACAGGGACCAGGCTCCCACTGGACCTAGGCTGATTGGAGAACTGGCGCCTGGAGGCGAACATAACTAATGTCTATCTCCTGCCTTCTCAGTTTAAAGAGGAGGACATGCAATTATGTACAACATTATAGAATAAACCCTATAGGAAAGCTATCTAATCCTGGAAATCACCCTCATTACTATACAAGTATGATGATAACGATGACCTAATATGGTCAAATGCTAGCCAATTACCTCGTTAGGACTGATAAAATGACCTTTATACCAGATATATGAGGGAAACAAGAATAATATAGGAGAGATGTGTAGCGGAGAAGAGTACCCACTCATGACAAAAGAGAGAATAATGGAATCTGGAAGATTCAAGAAGAACAAGGTGTCACAGACAGGCAGACAAACAGACCCCATGTCAGGTTCCCAAGTTCATGCCATTTCTGTGTGACGTTTGTTCCAACCCTCCAGAGGGAACCGAACCAAGGGGTGAGATTGTCGGGTGTCACATGTCAGTGGGGGAGATTGGGGTGGGGGTGGGCTTCAAGGGGGATACAAGCCTGTGTCCCAAATGGCACCTCTATTCTCTTTATAGTGCCCTACTTTTAAACCAGGGCCCATATCGCTCTGGTTAAAAGTAGTGCACTATAAAGGGAATAGGGTGCCATTTGGGAAACAGCCTCTGGGAGAGTGTCAGGCCTCTGGGAGAGTGTCAGGCCTCTGGGTCGGATGCAGGCTGAATCTGAACCTGAACGCACGGCAGGTTGTAGGTGCTAAACAGAGCACAGCTAGTCTCCACTTCCTCTCGATCTCCACCACCTACATTAAATGCCTCGAACCCTCCCACTGGCGGTCGTGGTGGCTGGGTCCAGGCACATACTGACTTGCCAACCTGACAGGGGTTTGGTGTGGAGATAAAAATGCATAACGTCTGAGGACACGGTAGCATAGGTGTAGCCTGGTAACGGGTAATGCACAGGTTATGCACAGACTGCTACAATGCATACAAAGACATGCTATAATCAATCAATCGTCAGAAGACATGAGACATGTGGCATTTTCTCTCTAGCTAATCAGTATTCAGCTGAAGTGCAGGATGCTGCTGGAGGTTAGTCTGTACTTACATCAGAGAAAAAGAGCTGGAGTTTGCACGCTACTTAGGGGCTATACAATCTACTTTGTTGCTAAACAGCTTACAGTTTCGCCATCATTCCTAACGCAAGAAAGACACATGTCATAACTTGGACAAATGAATAGTTGGTAGGTCATTGAGGCTGCAGCAAACCCACAAAAAAAAAAACACCACAACAAAAGGGAGAGCAGAGCAGAAGACTTGTTAACGAATTATGTGTAGGCACTGCAGCTTGAGGCTGGGTATGGAGGTCTGTTGGGGACAAACAGTGCAGGCTAGCTGCTGAGATGGATGGCAGTGGAGCACTAGACCCCCTGCAGCCGCACAAACACCATTCTGCAGTCAACTGCTCTCTTTTACTTAATCCAGGCCCTATTCTAAACTGCTGGGCCTTTTTCTTTTTAGGAGAACATATAGGTCAAATGGACTATAGCCCTGCGTTACAACATCACAAGACTCGGACTCTGAAGAGAGAAAAGAGGGAGGGAGAGGGGGAGAGGGAGGGAGAGGGGGGAGGGAGGGAGAGGGGGAGAGGGAGGGAGAGGGAGGGAGAGGGGGGGAGAGGGGGAGGGAGGGAGAGGGGGAGGGGGAGGGGGGGGGGAGGGGGAGAGGGGGAGAGGGAGGGAGAGGGGGGGGGAGAGGGGGGAGGGGAGGGAGAGGGAGGGGAGAGGGGGAGAGGGGGATGAATCTAACAAGAATCTCTCTTTCTACCCATGAAAAGAGTGAGTGACCTGATTGTACAAAGTTAACTACGACACACATGCAAGAGCCTTTCTTTCCTCGCCTCATTGTGGCAGCAGCGCTGTGCAAGCTGAGGGCCGTGTGGCTCTATGGGGTCATATGCGGCCCATCCACACAAAGGAACGGGAGAGGAGAGAGGACTGGTGAGAGGGGCTGGCGAAATGGAGAGAGGCCCCTTGGCTGGGCTCGCGGCATGGAGCACTGTACAATTAGCCAGCCCCTGCGTTTCTGCCGGGTTATAATTATCAGTGCTCTCCTTAATTGACCCCCTTAGCCTGCTGCAGAGGGACCACCCCCCATCCCCTCCTCCCTCCTCTACACCCCCTCCCCACACCCCCCTCTACCCCTGCGCTTGGCACAGACCACAGAGCACCGAGCCCCACGCCGGGCTCTCCAAAGTCATTTAGAAAAACGCTCATATTTTCCACACAAAAAAGAGAGGGGAACATTTGGTGAGAGAGAATTCATCATCAGGTGTCTAGAGGTTTTCCGTAATAGAAAAAGCGAGTCCCACTGAGCACGCTCCATGTAGCGGCCAGCCACGCATGCTCGGGACCAGCAAGCCACCGTTCGCAGCGGGTCCGCCAGACATTAGCATCATTTTATATAACACAGGCGCCTGCGCTGGAAATTTAATACATCTCAGCAAATACTAGACAGACGTTTTGCATAATCATTTTTTTTTCTTGCTCTGTGAGAGACATACTCTCTCGCTACCTAATCTGTCCCTAGTCTAGTCTATTCTCTCCCCTGTCCTGTCTTTCTCTCTCTAGCCCCACGGTGCTGTTCTCACTAGGAGTGGGGAAGTTCATTACCTCAGCTAAATCAGAATTAGTCCCTTCATTTTGACGGGGCGAACTTCATTAGAAAGGCCCTCCCTTAATCCAGCCGGGAGGACTGATGAATCTACACGGGGCCATAATTTGCTTCACACAGCATATTCAGCTACTTCCTCCTTCTTTCCTCTCCCCTTCGATCTTGCCTTATGTATTCACGGTTACATTTTTCATTCCATCAAGAGAAAGAACCTAAGAGAGGAAAACACCTGGATATAATTAAGTAATGGGAGCAGAGAGAGTGTAAAGAGAGAGGGAGTTATGCTGTTTGGAACGTCCGTCTCCCCGACAGACCGCGGAGCCTCTGGGGCTGAACTGCTACAGAATGGCTGGGTTGGTTGGCGGACACTCAAATATAGAACCGACAGTGGACTCAGTCTGAGAGTTTAAATATGATCTAATAGCCTACAAGGCCAAGTGCAATTGAGAACGAAAGAGGGAGAGATATGGGAGAGAGGGAGAGAGAGACAGAAAGAGAGCGAGAGGAAAACAGTTAAGTCACACATTTTGGGGTGAAAGAGAAACACGACATCCACCACAGCACCAGAATCAAGCCAACACCTCAACATCCAGAGATGTGGATGAGGATGGACAGTCCCTGACTAGCATCCACTGTGTCATCACTGTGCCTGGTGCATGGTGTCAGGCAGATGTGCTGCTTGGCATGGCAGCTACTCTCTCTACGCTCCCCAACCACCCCATAAAAAAAGAAAGCCCACTGGCTCCCTCATCCCCCCCTTCCTCCTACCCCTTCTCCCCCTCCCAAAAAGCCTGCTGACTCCAGGGTGGCGCTGAGACGAGTCTCACCCCTCCTCCCCCTCCCCCAGGCCTCTGTCCCCCATGCTATGCCCCTGCAGCCTCCCTCCCTCATCACCTCCTCACAGGGGTCCCCTGACTGGTAATCTCCTCCCTCCAATGTGAAATCTCTGACAGCGATGCCCCGTGCTCTTACCCCCTCCCTTCGTGGCTGATGGGTAAATTGGAATGGCGCACCCTGCTGGCGCCGAGAGCTCTGAACAGAGCCCAGGCACACACACGCTGGGGGACCCCCGTCGACGCCCCCTGTCTAATATAGTGGACACGCACACACACTCTCTCGGAGTGGAAATAACACACAGACGCACACTCACATACCCATAAGGTCACACAGACACACTCATGCACCCACACACACACACACACACACACACACACACACACACACACACACACACACACACACACACACACACACACACACACACACACACACACCCATAAAAGCAAACACAGAGACACACACACACAAACGTGCCAAGCCATTGAAGGAAAGCGCTCCACGCATGATTTATATTCTCACTCATCTACATAAAGATTGAATATATGATAAACAAACAGATACCAGGAATTGAGTCAATATATGTTAAAATTCAAATGTGCATCATCTGGGACACGGCTCAGCTTGTGTGCCTCTGCTCTCCTCTAGACACTGACTGCACCTGGCTTCTGTTGCCATAGTTTCCATTATCTGAACCCATCGACATCAAATGAAAGGATGGAAAAGGACACACAAGAAAATGATTCACTAATCCAACAAATAAAAGGGTGCCTACTAGATTTCATCGCCCCAAGAATAGCACCAGTTCACCATAGCATTGCTCCGTACGTGGAGGTTCAACACATTAATAAACATTATTAAACCAGAGCCTGCCTCGTTTTTTCTCTCTCTCCAGTCAGGCATCAGAGTAGGATTTCCCAGAGGCCTGCTAGTCTAGCTGTCAAAATGTTCCATCCCTCCAACCCCATCCCATCTCTGTCTATTTTTCCTCCTCCTCTGTCGATTCTCTGAAGCATGCGTGGACGGTTGAGTCCACTCTCAAATCACAGGGACGTCCTGAAATAGTCGGACAGGACCCGGAGGGGGTAAAGATCACTGCAGAGGAAGCCACACAGGCATTCCTGTCAGAACAGACCCATGGATTTCACAGGGCCAGGGGTGGGGGGTGGGCAGCGAAAGCCTCAGAGCCACAGACATGACATACATTTCATTACACTTAAACCAACTGTGGGTTCAGCTCAGAAACCTTGTATGGTCTCGGAGGAAAAAGGATGTGGAAAGTGGAGGTAGGAGGAGTGACTTTTAGAAAGAGGACAATGGCGAGGTGGACAAAGAAAGAGAGGAGGCGGTGGACTAATTGCTCGGAGGTTTGTCCAATTCTTTCTTTCTTTCTGTAAGTGCTTTTGTGTAACGCTCAATTGTGCCTTTGAGACGAACATACAGTACATCCATTTTGAAGATGTCAATGAAAAGCATGCCTATTATCATGCATTATATATGACACAGAGCAGTATAACCCATTTGAATATTTCCTTTTTGGTGTTTAGAAATACACCTTCATACCTCCTTTTTCAACATATTACTTTGTTCTGCATTCTTGCCATTTCCACCCATCAGGAGCCCAGGGGAGCCATGAGACCCTCCTCATCTAGACTCCCCAGACACTCTCTTCAGCTCTGCTCCTTGTCCAAGCCCCTTAGCACTACTCCTCAGCCCTGCTCCTCATCCCCAGCCCAGTCCCGCTCCTCATCCCCAGCCCAGTCCCGCTCCTCATCCCCAGCCCAGTCCCGCTCCTCATCCCCAGCCCAGTCCTCTCCTCATCCCCCGCTTCTCAACCCTGCTCCCCCAGTCTGTTCTCCCCAGTCTGTTCTCCCCAGTCTGCTCCCCCAGTCTGTTCTCCCCAGTCTGTTCTCCCCAGTCTGTTCTCCCCAGTCTCCTCCCCCAGTCTGCTCCCCCCAGTCTGTTCTCCCCAGTCTGTTCTCCCCAGTCTGTTCTCCCCAGTCTTTTCTCCCCAGTCTGTTCTCCCCAGTCTGTTCTCCCCAGTCTGTTCTCCCCAGTCTGTTCTCCCCAGTCTGTTCTCCCCAGCTCTGCTCTGTGTTCGCTGTTCTCTGACGGCTCCATTTAGTTCCTCTCAGTAAACACAACACAGCCTTGGATGGACCTGAGATGAGAGGAGAGAAAGGAGGAAAGGAGGAAAGGAGAGAAAAATGCACTTATCCCAGACATGCCCAGAGTAGTATTTTCAGAGAGAATAAGAGAGAGAGAAAGAGAGAGAGAGAGAGCAAAAGAGAGAGTGAATTTCTCCATGGCCTTGGTGAGAGACCACTTGTCAATTAAGACTGTCAGAGGATGCTCCTCGAAAACAAGAGTCAGATCTCAGGAGAGGTCTTCAGGGAGAGTGCTCAGTCTGGGGCCACTGGGGGTTGGAGGAGAAGAGAGACACAGCCCTCTATAAAGCTACTAGCCAATCATACTGTACACAGGGTCAAGATGAATCTGCTCTCTGGTTTGTCTCAGTCAGATAGTCTACTTGCTACTGTAACTCTGCTTGGGGGAAAAGCTGATCTCCTATCATTCTCTAGTAATAGATTCCCTATAAACATACTCTACTGGCTAACACAGCATTCTGTGAGATATCATATACTATCTTGACTGCTTTGGTTGACAAAGGTTCTCTTCCTAGTGTTCTATTCATGGGAGTATTATTAGAAAGGCTATAGAATTACAAAACACCATTGTTATCACATACAGGAAGGGAACCCTTGTTCATTACCCTGCTATGAAGTCGAGGATTTAGAATTAGAATCAGCTGGGGTTGTTTTTTTTACTGTGACAATCTGACTGCTGTTATGTTGCCAATCTCCTTCCAGCTGTCAGAAGATGTACCCTATCTCTGACAAGATCACAAAACACTTTCAAACAGACTTCTGACACGTCTGATATATCTTCAAAACTCACTGGCAGCCATTGCTTGATTCCCCCATTGACTGGTGGCGGGTTTAAGTCGAGGAAGAAACTTTTCATGTTTCTTAACTGGTTGCTGCATGTGACATCAGAGCGCATGAGCATGTGGCAGAACGGTATTGTCCAGGGGAGTGAATCTACCCGTCACCACCTCCTGACGTGGGACAAAGAAGATTAAAACACTCAGTGTCTGATTGACAGGCTCGGCACAGCTTCTAGGAAGATGACAGCTCTCTAAGTCACACAACAACAAAAAAGGCAACTGGTCTAATTTTAACTCCGACTACAACACCAACTAAGAACCGACCACCCATCTGTCAAAACCCACAAAAATAATACTTCCTCGAGAGAGAAAAAAAACAAGCATGCTGCGATACTGCACCACACTAAATAACAGTGCTAACAATCAAACAGAGTTGAGAAAAATAACAATAGGGAGGAGAGAGACAAAAAGGGCTGAGAAGGCGCCATCTCCCTCTGGTGCACGCCAACAGCAGGAGCCTGTGAGATTGTGACAACACTTTGAAACATTTCTGTTACTTTCTCAGAACATGTCTGATGACGTGGCTCCGATGTGATGTGGTGCTTCTGCGACAGCCTAGTCCCATTGTACTGTACCGTCGACCGGGCATGCTGTGGTTACCCGAAGAAACAACATACACCCCTCCGACTACACCTTACATTAGTAATGACAGGAAGAGAGGGAGAGAAAGAGTGAGAGCAAAAGAGAGACAGAGAGAGAGAGAGGGAGAGAGAGAGAGAGAGAGAGAGAGAGCAAAAATAGGAGGAGGGTGAAGGAGTGAGAGCAGGAACTGGAGGAGATCGATGAGTGAAATAGTATGAGAATATCATTTTGTATTCTCTGGGTTATTTGTGTTTAAAGGAGGATAGGATGGGGGGAGGGAGCTGCTCCCTGACGTTGTCACGTTGTGTAGCGAAGGCAAGCAGGGTCGCGCACTAAATGATTCACTGAAAACGGAATCTTTTACATCGGCGTCAGCAATTCAGCCAGGCGCCCCTGTAGGGGAATTCTTTCTGTGTGTTTTTATTGAAGTCTGTGCCGAGCGCGCCCAAAAGCTCTGACAGGGGGCCCCCGCGGGCTCTTGTCTTCACCTCTAAATCATAAGATGGAGAGATGAAGCTCCCTCTGTGCTCCCAATTATACCCCTCAACACCGTCTCGCACACACGCACACTAAGACACTTAGACATGCTCACACTTACACGTGCACACACACACACACACACACACACACACACACACACACACACACACACACACACACACACACACACACACACACACACACACACACACACACACACACACACACACACACACACACACACACATAGAAGCCCAGCCCTCCCCGCCCCAAAACTAAAAATGGGCAGAGAAGAAAACCCTAAAAAGCCTAATACAGTCCTTGTGGGGGGCTCCTCGATCGGTGGGGTTCAGCTATACTCGGAGCAGAACAGCGGGCGCTAGCTGCTGGAACAGCTGACAGGCTCGATCCGAACGGCGGCCCCGTCCCCCACAGCCTGTCAGAGCTCACTCTACGGTGTGACGGTTAGTTGCTCCGACTCCAGGGACACGCCTCAAAGGCATACACCCCTTACATGACAGGCCGCTCCTCTGACCCATGGAGGCTCCACGGCCTTTCCCCAATTATGACTTCCAGTAGGGGGAGCCACAGGTTACGTGCACCCCTCTAGCCTCCTCACCTCTCCCCGCAACTGGGATCCCCTACGACCAGGCTCCCAGCTCGATCAGAAGAGGTATGTGTGGGAACGGGTGGGGTGGTGAGCATGCAAAGAGAGGGTTAAGGTGTAATTTAATTGTAGGGCACAGCTGCGCAAACAGGGGTATCAAGGAATGTCCTTCTGCTGATGGAATGGACTTTGCATGAATGGTCCCACTTTTCACCAAAAAACATTATCCACATCTTAAAGAGTGGGTGGGTATTAACTGAGACAGCTTGTCTCTCTTTTCTTTGCAGTAATCAGACTGTTAACACTGGAGCTGAAACAAAGGCAAGGAAAGATGAGGGGTAGCTAGAGCCTTGTTTCTGGCGCTGCTGAAACCAACTCACGGACTCTTCCTCTCTCTCCCTGGATGTCTCTCTCTCCCCGGATGTCTCTCTCTCCCTCTATGCCTGGCTGTCTCTCTCTCTCTGTTAAAGACCTCCTTCAAGTTCCTGCTGTCTGACCTGTCAAAAGGCAGCCCTCCCCTCCCCTCCCCTGTCCCTTCACTAAAACCCCCAAACAAAACAAACTAACAACTGCTAGCGGGGTCAGAGGGCGGCTTCTCTGGGTGCCTGGACTCTGGCGGCTGCCCTGATTGGTGGAAAGGACAGCGAGGAGAAAGGGGAAAAGAAACAGGCAGCTTTTCAAAGTGAAATCTCCAGCTGACAGCTTAGAGCCTCCACACACACACACCCCACAGTTAGCTAGCTACAGTTTCTCTCGCTGCTGTCTGTCTGTCATTTTTAGTCCGTCCAAGCCATTTGGAAGGATTAATAAAGAAGGGGAAGAAAAAGTCAAGCACAGCACACTGGGGCCTGCTAGTGTATAGTGTACAGTGTATAGTAGGGCCTGAGTGATGGGTTCAGAACCCCTTTAGAGAGTGATAGACCTCCTGACCTTGACATCCTCCAGTGGTGAACCCTGACCTCCCTAACCTCTGGCCCTCTGTCAGCCCCTCGCCGCGGTGAGACAGGTGCAGGCAGGAGAGTGGCCGACTGGCTGTCCTGTATCCCGCTGTCCTGCCTAAAACGTCAAACCGGCCTCGCCTAACCTACCTTCACAGAGATCCTCCCTAATCTCAGACCAGAGTCCATAAAAGCCCTGGCGCAGGCTAGAGCTAGTTTTTCCCTGACATTGGTAGTGTACATCTCCAAATGCATAACTATTACCATACAGAACATTCCAGTGGTGGTAGGTGCCGTTTAAGGGAGGAGGATTTTTTAGTTTTTATGAGCATGACCTTATTTCTCTTACAGCTGATTGGTTTGACTGTAATTCATATTCCATTCACCCAGCTTAATTTAACATCGATAGGTACAGGCTACTTACTACATTATACTTGAATTTCCCCTATACCCAACATGAGGTTGCTACAACATAGCCTATGAATTTAAAGTTTACAATGTAGGTGCACAGGTCTAGAGACACTTGAGTTATCATTGTGACAGACATTGACACATTCAATACCGCCTTGCAAAGTCTTGCCTGCATCTAGCTGATCAAGGGTGTAATCATTAGTCCAATAGTTGCAAACGAGCGTTGCTATTGGACAAATTTGGGTATGTTTATCCCCTTTCGTTTGCTTCCGTTTAAGAAATGATTTTCAACAGAATTGGCGGAATGAATACACCCTTAATCACAAACACAGTTAACAAGCCAGATCGTTGTATAATTCCTTCTCACATCTATGCACTCTCCTCCTCTCACCTTTTTCCTTCATTGTTGACTTCACTGTACAACACATCAGCTGTCTGTGACCTGGCGAAAAAACCTTTCCAAGCCAAACCTTCATATCATAACCGCTAACCTTTACACAGAGCCTACTTCGTTGTCACCATATTAGCTAACGTCAAGTCAACGTCAACATAGCTTCTAGAACTAACGCATTAGTAAACTCGCTACAATCATGCAGTACAGTTTACAGTTAGCAAGCAGTTTGGCAGTTACACTTGTGGACCCGGTGGCAATAAATGAATAAAAACAAAAGCTTAACTTGACTTGGAAGAGTTCCAGTGTTGGCTAGCCAAGGCTAGCTAGGTAACATAGCATCCCTCTCTGTTTGAGCCAGGTGTTTGAGTAGGCAAAACTAGCTAGCTGCATTAGCTAGCTAAGTAAATGAAAGTAATATATATATATATAGCTATCTCTCTCTCTCTCTTGCTTCTCCTTCTTTTTTAAAGAAATGAATTTGTTCAAAACTGTTCAACTATTGTCTTTCTCTCTTTGAGTCAACTACTCACCACCTTTAATGCACTGCAGTGCTAGCTGGCTGTTCCATATGCTTCCAGTACAATATTAATTCTCTGATCCTTTGATTGGGTGGACAACATGTTTAGTATAGTTTTCTCTAAGAAAGATGTTTCACAATAAAACAAAACGAAATGAAATTCACCGAGGAGGATGGTCCTCCGAGGAGCCTCCACTGGAACATTCCAATGTTTCAACAAATTGTGGTACTAGTACTGAGTTGATTCTATTTATTTCAATTCACTACAAATAACACTGAACTAACAGAGGTCATGCTAAAATGCTAACCAGGATGAAATATGTGGAGGGGAGAGGGAGAAAAGACAAAAAGAGAGAGAAAGAGAAATGGCTCTGCATCGACCAGTGGCAGAACAGAGGAGGGGGAGCTAACTAAATGGAACAGGAGAAAGACAGGCACAGCTAGTTTACAAATGGATTAAGTTCCATTTTAAAAAGCACTTAGAAAAATTATACCCACTGTTATATAAAAAAAATGTGTCAACTGTAGATATTACTAAAGTGGCAGCAGTGTGCAGATCTAGAGTGGAAGGCACAATGACACATCACGCCGCCTTGTTTCTGTTCTGCAGGCGGGCGAGTGGGATGGCGGGCGCCCGGTTCCAAGGTCACGCCGGTCTGCGCCAGTCTTTCTTTCTGCAGATCCATTTCCTCTCCCTAGGGGCTTCCCCCCTCCCTTCTCCCTCGTGTTGTTGGCCCAGTGATTCAGTGCCTTGCATTAAGAACAATTCACCTGCCTCCAGCATCCCAGCGGCACAGGTCCCCCGGGGAAACCAGGTGGAGCATAAAAAAAGTTCCACATATGGTAAAGTCAAGCTGCTCGGAGGCTGCTGAGTGTCTGCTGTGGGGATAGAGGCTCCTAAAAGGCCCAGCTGGTACTTGGAAAAGGGCTTCTGCATTACTACACCTCAGTGCCGGTTTCGGCTCCCCTTTGGAAAGTGTTGGCCGGCGCTCAGCACTACCACCAGCCATTTTACAATTCTCCCTCTCTATAGCCCCCTCCCTCTATCCCTCCATCCATCTAGCCCTCCCTCCAACTGGTTCTGTATCCAATTGAACATTTGGTCCTCCACTGCTGGTTAATCAAATTCCTCCATCTGGCCCCCTTATCCCTGTGGAACACAAAAGGTGCAGCCTGAGCCCTGGTCCAAGTGCATATTGGGAGGGAGGATGGGATGGAGGGGCTGAGGGATGGAGGGGAGGGACTGCCTACCTAACTTAACCAGCCCAGTCAACTAGATCAGTTAGGGGAACAGGGGCCAGATCGGATGGGATCATTTTGGGCAAACAGAACAGGAGGGAACGACGAGGGACCGAACATCACCTGCTGTTCATATAGAGCTCAGGGACACGTGAGACTCAGTATGGCCATAAGAGGGTCTTCTGGAAGTATAGCTGTCTCTGCATACACTGTAGAATAGAGATTGTAGAGTGCAGAATACTGAATACATAGAGAGTAGTGTTGTGACTGATTCATGCTATTTAGTTTCCCTAGCAGAAGGGGGTGCTATTCTCATAACACACAGCATTAGAAGGAAAGAAATACTAAAATGAGAGAGTGAAAAAATAAACATTGATGTGTGGGTTTTAGAAAGTGACAGTTGACAGAAAAGCAAGGATTTTCGGCTTGGCTCTGTACACAATCTCCGCCCCAGTCAAAAAGAGCAGCTGAACGCCTAAGCCGGGCTCTCTGGTCAAAAAGAGCTACCTTAAGATATCACACAAAGCTTCAAATGATATTTTAAACAACCCAGGAGCGAGTAAAGCCTTCACAAAATATACCCTTAACTACATATTTATCAGACTACAACAGTCCAAAAATCTGCCCTGCTGTGTGTCAACAAATTGGATTCAAACTACAATCCCCTCTTCAAAATACTTCACTCACTGGAGTGACATATCCATCAGGGTTGGGGTCAATTTGGAATTTCAGAATTTCATTTAATTCAACCCATGGATTGAAATTCAAATTTGAGTTGGACACAACCCGCAGGAAGCAGAAGTTTGACTGAATTTGAATTAAAGGAAGTAAATCAATAGCGTAGGTGCATAAAGATGGCGGCCTCCATGCACTTACCACAAATACCTAGTTTGCATTAGCACAGTCTACATAACAACAATTCTAGCTCCAAGACATTGGCAATTTTAACCAAAAATGGGATTGTGCTGATTTATTGCCGCATTGAACCACCATAGTTGCTAAAACATTGATACATCTATTACCAAAAGCATCTGTTACTTATTACCCCAAAGAATACCGATACCATTTCAAATATCAGCTTGATGACAACTCAAATATGTCCAAAACTATTTTTGTTGTTCCCTTCCATTCTGGAGTGTTTGATGCATTCTGGGACATGTATTTTCTTTAATATTTATGTTCTTAATGTTTTGTACACTTGGTATATGTAAAACATTTCAACTATGTATGTAATGTACATAGTATTGGTCACCAAATTAAACATTTGTAGATTGGTGTATCAAATACAATTTCATTGAATTTCATTGAATTAAATTATACTTACTTACTTTAATTCCAATCCAATTCCAATTCTGCTTCCCGTGGGGTGTGGTCAATTCAAATTCAGTTCAAATTCAATTGGAATTCCAGAGGCCCCAAACCTGACCATCGTTTCATTCACACTCTTTACCTTGTATATTCAGAACAAGAACCGAAAGAACGACACAGACAGACAGTGACACAAAATATGACACAGATAATCAAAACACTAGGCCTTAAAGTCTCTAGACTATCCAGAGTACCCATCCCATAATATCTATTGTACGATTCCTATTCATGTCCAACCATCCCCTCTCCCTCTGCCAGGTGGCAAAACATGTGTCAATAATTAAACTGCTTTTACATAACAGGATACAGGAACACAATGCAATTTGCTCGCCATATTTCATTGCGCCTTTACGGAAGCACGAGAGACAGAGTAATTAATCAAACCACTGGAATATGTGAACGGCAATTTCCACCTAATGGCACTTACAGGAATTGGGTCCCTTAAGCGCCATGTTGTGTCTACCAAACGAGCCCGATTCATTTTCTCCATCCGCCCAGTATCAGACAATAAAACCCTGGCGTTGCCGTGGACGTTAAACAACACAACAGTTTGACACTAGTCTGATGAAGCTGTAGAACCACATCCAGCAGCCATATTACTCATATCACTCAATTTTATGAGAAGCTAACTGACCCTTGACCTGTATTTACAATAAAGAAGACTACATTAAAGTTACACCTGCCATAGTTCACTCAGAAATATACTTTTTTTTATATAAGGAAATATAGGTTCCAAACTGACAACTGTCATTATAGCCTGCACAATCTATGCTGTTTTGAATGAGAAAACAGTTGAAAAGACTATCAAACCAAAAGACTGTGATCAACTGCTGGTTGCAACAATAGCCATTGTGGACATATCGGCCAATAGACTGGAATACCCATGACATTTAACTCACTCTTTGCAGTACAATGTGTTTGAATACAATACTTCAAGGTGTGGGATGGATGCCGCTTTTAATCTTTGACTTGACCTCAAATCTGAGTTTGTTTGTTCTGTATTTACTTAACCACACCAGCAGGCTAAACCAAACCACCGAGGCCCTCTGAGGGCCGGGCCCTCCGGAAGACGATCATTCACTGCTTTTAGTGAGGAGACGGCCCTAGTCTAAATGGCACCCATGTCCCTAAAAGTGTTTTTCCTCTCTCATTCTCTCTCCCTCTTCACTCTCTCCAAAGACTTCTCCTAAGTGCAGCATCTTGTTTCAGTAATTCAGCCAGGGCAGAGACAGGGAGGGAGGAAACAAATCGATTTATTTCCCTGTCGCTCTCTCTTTCTGTTCCTCC
The DNA here is from genome assembly GCF_018296145.1 of Oncorhynchus tshawytscha. Classification (NCBI taxonomy): domain Eukaryota; kingdom Metazoa; phylum Chordata; class Actinopteri; order Salmoniformes; family Salmonidae; genus Oncorhynchus; species Oncorhynchus tshawytscha. Next base: position 18,599,884 of record NC_056456.1, on the reverse strand, counting down.
ATGAGTTGCTGTAAGGTTTCTTGGGGGAGTTCTGGACTATTGGACAGGACCATGTTATGGGAAAGCGTGTCATTGCGTTTAAGGTCATGGTTATACCAAGGTTTCATCTTGAGCATTTTTTTATCGGCCTATAGAACAGAGTAGGTAAACAAACAAAGACACAGCTGCTACTGATACAGAATCTATATCAAATAGCAAGTTAATAATGCTACAACATTTGAAGGGATAAATAACAATTCCCTGTACAGTAGTAAACATATTTTGGGGCCAAATTTTTAGGCCATATTTGTAGGCCTACATTCTAAAAACAACCATTAGGGAGAAAGCTTTTAGTAAGGTGCATAAGTAAAACCCAGATCTATAAAAAGACACGATCACTAAATAATTCAGATAAATGTCTGTGTGATTACTTTTTTTGTTGTTGCATCATTTCAAATAGTGAGATGGAGAAAGAGAGTGAGTGTGTGAGAGAGAGAGAAACACTTAGAAAAAAGGGTTCTTCAGCTGTGCCATTTTAGGATCCAGGTAGAACCCTTTTGGTTCCGGGTTTTTACTTGGAACCAAAAAGGGTTCTTCAAAGGGTTCGCCTATGGGGAAAGCCGAAGAACCCTTTTAGGGTTCTAGATAGCACCTTTTTCCCCCCTAAGAGTGTAGAGTGAGAGTTTCACAAACACACACAAACCAGCACACCCCTATAAAACTTCCCATATAACAAATGACACAAACAGTACTGTAGCGAGATCTTTTTTCACCAACTAGAGTCAGTTTAACAAGGAAAACAGCACGATAAAATGAAGCCATGAACGAGATAAATAAAAGGACCATCGCCCCTTTAAGACTAATCAGGACCGGGCATTGCCAGTGATGCTTCATTCCAACTCCCCCCATCCCAGCCCCCACCACCCATCTATGTGTGTGGGTTCAGCCAATCTCTAGGGGCCCCAGTCACATCTCCTCTGCCTTTGGCCCCCTTATGGATTCTAATCTTTCACTCTGGGTCTCCAATGCCTGCCGCCAAGCCACACCAGGCTTTTTAATTCTTAATGAGCGGTCAGCAATTCTCAAGTCGAGGTTCTTTTCTGATTTCCATGAAATATTTCGTCATATTCTTGAATAAACCAGTAGCATATAAAGTACAGTAGCACTACAAGCCACACAATCCATTCACATATTCCAAAATATACCAATATGCTGTTACAAAGAAGACAGGGGAGCACGACATAAAACCAAGACTGATACAGTATCTGTTGTTTATCTTCTTTTTAAAGTGCTATACCCATAGGGGCAGACTACGAGAGAGGGCAGAGGTCAGCTTCATTACATTCACTCGTCCCTCTGAGTCAGACAGTGCAAAGACATGCAGTGGGCAAATTCCATGGCAGCATTGTATATTACATTATCATAAACCCCACAAGGGCTAACCTTTTGTTCAGTTTCATTTGATTCTAAGAGAGTTCTAAAAACATTCACAACGCTGAGCCTTGTCCAATCGGTGTCTTTTTTATTCCATGAGTGTGGTTTTTTGTCTTTCAGTCTTGTGACTGCTCTTGCTAAAGACATGCTATTCCAAAAATAAAGTGTCAGGGGAGATGGGGGGGGGGGATCATTGAATCATACTGGCTAAAATATCACATCATCTCGAAAGCGTCTGGCTTCAATATCAAACTGTGCCTAGAAAATAAGATCTTCAAGAAGAGGTTGTATTTTTCTACGGTATAAACTGTGCTATTCAATACTTAAATAGACCAACCAGAAAAAATGTAATAATCATAACCTGGTTTGTAGATGTTGTATAAATAAATAAAAATACATAAAAAAAGAGAATGGATACATGATGAAATAGTGCAAAATCTGAATTTTGTCTCTACTGATAACATTATGGCTACAGCTTTACCAGTGCACATTCTCCATTACCGCTCTTAGCGTCACCTGTTATAATCTGCCAGCATTTGCAGCATCACTCAACACTAACATTCAAGGTGACAAATGCTAAGAGGGTACAATGTCATGTCACAATGCCAAGAGACCAGGAAATGACTCTCCATAACATCTATTTTTCATCGGGGCTGGTCGAGGCAGCCTAATGAAGAGATCTCTATGGGTTCTCAATTCCACATTCTGGCTTGTATGTGCATAGCAATCTTTAGCATAGCCCTGTCATGACAAAACTGTGATCCCGGGGATAAAAGGAGAGGGGAAGAATGAGGAAGGAATACAAAAAGAGAGGGAACACAGTGAAAGAGATGAAAAGAGTGGAGAGAAAAGTAGACAGGGCAAACACAGGGAAAGATGGAAACATAGAAAGAGAGAGAAAAGGGAAGAGAATAAGACAAGAGAGAGAAGGGAGAAAGAAAGAAAGAAAGAAAGAAAGAAAGAAAGAAAGAGAGAGAGAGGAAGAGACAGAGAGATCTGTGAATTTCCCTCTTCTTTCCCCTGAGACCTCCCTTGATGCCAAGCATTCATCATCCAGCCTCTAATATCAGTTATTCTGTGGCTCCTCTGCTTACAGCAGAATTAATTTCGGCTTTAATTACTCTCATCGGCGGAATGCTGATGAAGGCGAGGGACACGGCATTCTGGGACCCGGGCCTCATTCTGACGCTTTAATTTGAATGAATTCCACCCGGAGACGCTGGCAAACAACTGGCAGCCGAGCCCGAGGAGCCACTTTGGGACCGCAATGCTCTGCACCACACTGCACCGTGAGAGAAAGGAAGAACAGCAGTTGTGGCCCTACCCAACCAAGTGTGTGTGTTTGTGTGTGCGTGTGTCTGTGAGAGTGTGTGTTTTTAGCCTTCATTTGACCAGGCAGGTCAATTAAGAACAAATTATTATTTACAATCATGGCTTGTGTGTGTGTGTGTGTGTGTGTGTGTGTGTGTGTGTGTGTGTGTGTGTGTGTGTGTGTGTGTGTGTGTGTGTGTGTGTGTGTGTGTGCTGTGAGAGAGTGTGTGTTTTAGCCTTTATTTGACCAGGCAGGTCAATTAAGAACAAGAACAAATGATTATTTACAATGACGGCTTGCGTGTGTGTGTGTGTGTGTGTGTGTGTGCGCTAAAGGGATGCTATAGGGTGAATATAACATCCAGGCAGCCAAACTAAGAAAGCAGATCATTTAAAAGGAGAGAGAAATTTGGAGGGGTCCTAGAATTCACCACTACTCTGAGACAGAGAAGCACTATTGAGTGGCACAAGTGCACACATGGATTTTGTGTTGTAGATATGTGGTAGTAGAGTAGGGGCCTGAGGGCACACACTTACTGTGTTGTGAAATCTGTTGTGAATGTATTGTAATGTTTTTAAAATTGCCTTAATTTGGCCGGACCTCAGGAAGAATGCCTTGGCTGCAGCTAATGGGGATCCATACTAAACACAAATACAAACACAAGCGCTAAATGTACATCAACAGTTCACTTGTTTCTTATAGAAAGGGCATATCATAACCTACAAGAAGTAAGTGTGTGTGCGTGTGGGTGTGTCATACAATAACTATGACATGAAAAACGGCATAAACTAGATGCAAACTCCACATGTACGCATAACGTAATAACAGCCAAACAATCATAATACCACAGAAAAGTAACAGAAAGAGAAAGAGGAGAGCGTTGTAATTGACTTTTCTCCAAGCCAACATGGTAGTTACAGAATGTAACATATTGGATAAGGATTGTGATTGATTGTGTGAGTCTGCCATAGCGATTCGTTTGATTAAATCTAACCACGGGATTCTCTTCCAAGTCCTAATGAAGCAGCAATTTGAAACTGGGAAAGGAGGAGAGCGAGCCAGACAGCCTACAGCTAGCTCCACACACACGGTCTCCGTGACGACTACAACACACTGCACTGAGCTACTCTAACGGAGTAGGAGTCCTCCAACCTCCCCATCAACAGCGATATGTAAATCATGACCCACTCACAGTTGCCATAGACATAGAGCATGTTTCTCCTACTCCTCGGTTACTGCAACTACAGTATGACGTTCGCACACTTCGTTAATTCACTGTCATTGTGGAAAGTAGTCAAAGAGAAAGCTCTTACATGGTAATGTCACACTGCCTGTTTTTGTCATATTTCATCTTTTGTCAGAAATTAAACAAATCATTCCCACAAAAATGCAGTATTACTGCTCCACTGTTGGAAAGTGGGTGATAATAGTAACATGGAAATTCACTGTATAATTATGTGGAATAAATCTCTTAAGGGAAAACATACATTTCCCCTCGTATCAGAATAACAGAGTTAGAATGAATATGTATGCCAATATTGTAAAAGAGGGAGATGTTTAAGAACTGGCTTAGTTATTATAATAACCACTTCGATTCATTATGACCTTCGAAATGTTTCAACCTATTATTTGGTTGATGTTTTTATTAATCACACCCACATACAGTATAAACGTACTATAAACACACTAACACAAATCCATAACTTGCACCAAATGTAGCCATACAGTAGGTTCGACTAACAACCAAACTGGTCACCTTAGGTGACCCTGAAAGCCCCTAGACAGGTGGGCGGTGGCCCCTGTGGCCCCAGTGCAGGGTCCATATTGGCAGCGACCCCTTTCCCCTCCACCGATGGGGAGCTCAGGCCATGATGAGCAGCTGGGTCACAAGCACTAAGCACATTAATATCTTCTTAATGATAATAATCATTATGGCATAAGCACCTTCCCCAAAGTGGGCCGGCTTGTGGGAAGTGCCAGGTTAGCATCATTGTCGTTGTTAAGGTAAAAAAAAAAACAGAGATGAAATTACTATTTTAATGGGCACTATCTCTCACAGCACAGGCACCATGATAATGACTAAAGTGATGAGATTTCTTCCAAAAACATAGTCCCTGCAACTGTAACATCTATCAAAACACTTGACACCTATGATCAATATTTAATCACTGTATATGAACAAAAGACACACGGAATATATTACAACAACAGCCCCAACCAACAACAGCCTACAATTTGTCTACCAACTAGAATAACACATTTTCTCTCACAATCCTTTCATTTCAATGTTGTTTATTTACTCTATACTGGACTCTCTACTTTTTTGGCACCAATCAACCACAGTACCATCTTCCAGAGTTTCCCAATCCATGAAGCTACCACATCCTGTTCCCCATGTACCCTCCATCCACCTCATTTAATATAACTGTCACTGTTCACCTATCATAGGCTATTATCTGTCTCATTCACGTTCATTATTGAAGCTAATGATCTGTTGTCCTCTCGGCTCCCCATTTGAAGGAGGACTACATTAAAAGGCTCTTACTAACTTAATTAGTAATTATCAATGTTAAAGATTAATCAGCGCTAGAGTGGCTTAAGGTTGGCGTCTCCAGGCGCCCGATGGGACAAATGGAAAGACAAAAGGAATTAACAGAGAAGAACATCTCCGAACATTCTACCACTAATGTCAAACTAACTAATGCCCGGCCTTGCTCAAGGTGGATTTTTAAATATTTTTTTAACATGTCAATAACAAATGTCTATGTCCGAGTTGACTATGTTGTGTTTTTATAATCATATAAATTAATATAAAGATAAATGTGTCAATAAAAAAAAATCAAAGGCAACAAAAACAATTCCTGATCAACGATATTATAGACTTTAACAAAATATTTAACAAAAGCATAAATCTAAGCTCATGAACCAAAAAGGCACTGAATCTTGCACAGGATTTGCCTTTACTTAACTGTTGATAAGGCAAAAATAACTATACTGTATGCTCTTGCTGTCTTGCATTACAAGATGAGCACATCTATTTTGGCGGGGATAATGTTGTAACAGAATTCAACGTGTAAATAAAGGATAATCAACGAGGGGCTATGCATTCTATGGAAAAGAAGGAATGACGTGGAAGGTGTGTTCCACGTGGAGTGGAACTGACCTTCAACAGAGTTGCATTATCCCGTTTATACCATGGCTATAACTTAAACACATTTGCCGCTAGAAATGTGTTCATTTGCAGGTAGAAATGTGTTCAACATCCACTGAAGTAGGAAGACAGTTTACTAGATAGCTAAAGTAGTTGCCTTGGTAACCAAACAGACTTGCTAGTTTCGTTAACCAAACCACCAGTCCTAGCTTGCTATTATACAACGCAAATAATGTTTTCAATTCGACTTTTGCTTTCAAAAGCAGCTCAAACATAGAACATGTAAGAATGAACTATTGCCATTGAATTATACTGTGCTGATATAGTGTGCATTAAAGGGAAACAATGCATGCTCTAGAATGCCCTTCAAGCCAATTAGAAATGAGTATTCAACAATTCCATGCAGATGATGAATGCAGTACACACGTTATCCTCCACATAACAAAACTGAAACGGATCCTCTAAATTAAAACCATGATACAGGCTAAATCTGCGCCACGCCGACACAATTCCTCCTCAGCAGAGTCGAGTATCTGTACCTAGCAATGATATATCAACATGAATGCGTAATATGTCATGCAGCTTTCATCCTGGGAGTTCCTGTGTGAGTTCCATTAATGAGAAAGGAATCGCCCAGGACCATCTCCTCTCCCAGTGTTCCGGAGTGTGTTGACGATGGAGCCTGAGGGGGATGCAGTCACAGAACGGAACAGGGGAAGCAAGGAGGAACTTTTTGAGTGGAGGAGCTGAGGAGGGGAAGAGTTGGAGAGATAAAGTGCAGATCTGTTTTCTCCTCATCTACAACGTTAAGAGATCCGGTAAGGAGAGTCCACTGTAAGAAATTGTACACTTACCTTTTCATTGACCTAAAGGGAACATGGCAATTGTTTGTAGCCTGTAGCATAATTCTGAGTATAGTAAACAAGCTAAAGAAACATTTCACCCAGGCAAACAACGGGAATACCACACGGTACCAAATTAAATGGAGGTCAAAATGACTCTGAAACTGGGGGTAAAAATCTACGGGACAATTTCCTCTCTAAATGATGGGTGTCCATTTTCATGTGCCTGACCTGTCTCCTTGACAGGAGAAATGGCGATGCTTTCACTGCATGGCTGCAGGCAGGTCTGCTATCACACGGGACACAGGAGGGGGGGTTGGGAGGGGGGGCTGGCCTGTGGCCCGCAGCACCTGAAACCTATTAGAGAGCGCTCTGGAACATTCCACAGGGTTCCTTCACTCCGCTCCACGTTGGCCAGAGGGCATCGTAAAGGTCTTCACTGAGAGGGTCGCTCCCTAGATTAGACGCCCAGTTTGTTTCGTCCACAGGCCCAGTGTACTGTACAGGGTGAGGCAAGGAGAAACAACACAACCTCCAATGCCTGAGAAGGAAGGGATGACGCTTGTAAAACTGCTATTCATATGGGGCTGTTGTTGTACAAGTCAGGAAGTACAGCATGGCAAAGGTACATGTTACTACTACAGTAGTGTAGGGGCCGTATAGAGATGTCAAGAGCTCTTCTGAATGGCAACAATGCAAATGTAATATGACACCCTCTCTCCTCTGACAAGTGACCACAACATGAAAAGGGAGGTCTTTATCAAATAGACCTAAAATGTCAAGAATGACTATAATCTAACAACACACTGCAACAGATCATGTTGGTGTTCAATACTTTGCCATCTGGACTCATAACAGCCAGAGCCCAATAGTGCACTCACACTAAGAAACAAACAGACATAAACACACAGAACCCAGTGCCAACTATACGGCGCTCGCTAGCTCTATGTACACACAACTGTCCCTGCACTGTCCCCGTGTTTATCTGCAGCATCAAGGTCCATCTCTGTGCTCTGCGTTTGGCTGGCTCTCTGTCCGTCCAGGCCTCAGTGTTATGCTCGGTGGGTTTAGCTCGATGTGTCTGTGGCCTCTCCTCTGGCCGCCCGTGTCCATTTGCTCTGCGGGTATGGCAGGCCCGAGCTGACAGATGGCAGCCCCTCTCCTCCACTCCCGTTCTGCTCCCGCTCCGGAGTAACACAGTAACTGGTTTTTCCTCCGACGTTGACCTTGCCACAGCCAGCCAGCGATCCAGGCTGGCACTCCGCCTGTCGAACAGGAGGGTAATGAAGTCCAGTACCGCTCACATGATTATTAAGGCTTTGACGCTGGGGGGCCTTTTGAGGGGCTCACGCTCTACCCCCCTCCCCTCTCCTCCCATGTCTGTCGTTCACACACCAAGCGTTGATGAGAACAGTCAATCGTTACACAGCACTTTGGAAACACCAATTGTGCGCCATAAACAGTTGTTCAAAAACTTTGTGGATTCATTGGGTATATCTTAGGCTGTTTGTTGTTGATTCATAGCCACATAACTTGCTTGTGATGCGGCTTTACCACCGGGATGTTTTCTCTGTAATGCTTTCCAGCAAAATGGTTATCTTACATCTCAACTGGATGTACTACTGCATATTCTCCCAGCTGACACCAACAGGGAAGGAGTTCATAGATAATCCAGGTATAGATAGATCAGTGACTCTACCATTGGTGGTGACAACCTCTAAAGCCAAAGTCAGTCTACCACAACACAATGTTAGCCCTGTAATTCTCCCCATGCAGGCCGGAGGGAGGCATCTCTCTCCAGGCACGCTTAGAGTCTGGGTCACACTATGTGACGACAGTCTGGGATTTGAGAGGTGTGGGTTGCACCGTTGACCTTTACGAAGGCAGAGCTGTCTGTTTGCACTGCTCCCATAAGCACCCTCCCCGTCTGACTGCTTAGCAACCCTCTCGGACCGGGGCAGGCCGCGCTGCGCATGCTCCGATGGCCTCGGTGACATCTCGGAACCTCCAGGAAGGGACAGGACTGGAGAGGTTAATTCTGATCATCCAGTATTTATAGGGCACTTCAGAACAAGGGTTGGCATTAACACTCTAAAGGAGACATCCCTCCTGTATATTAATAAAACATAGAGAAGCCAGGATTGGAGAACAGGAAGAAAGAGCTTTCTACCTCGAGCTCATTCCAGGTCGGCAGAGCAACCATGTTACGTGGTAGCTGGGCTAGAGCTACAACAGCCAAATTCTTCATTAGGTTTTTAATTATAAGATAATGCTATTCTGAGGTACGATTTCAAAATATCAAAAAGCAAAGGTTGAGAAAATTGTATGCTGAGTGTAGGTGATAACAATGAGATAGAGTACTGCAACCACATCTCCTCAAAAGGATTTGCCAAAACAAAATCACCATGGTGACCTGACATCTGCCTACCAATCATCTGCCTACCAGTCCAGACATTGTTTGCTCAAAGCTTGTGCAAACAAACCGTATGAACTGTGGGAGCATCACATATTTTCTCACATGTTGGCCTAGTCTGTGAGGTGTGGGGAAATGTCAAGAAAATCTATTGATAAAGACCACATCAGACTGAGCTTGTCTGGCCTAGGAACAGATCATCCCAACGGTGATGCCAAGAACCCCTGCTTTACAACAAACATACCTTTCCATGAATTGTACCTTTACCGCAATGCCGCAAAAGTTTTCAATGCAGACAGTCTCTCCGTTAAAGGAGTCATTTGTAACTCCTTTTTTTTTATAAGGAAGTAGCTAGAATCCATGAGACAAAAACTGTGCAGTTGAATGTGTTGAAACTAAAGATTCTGTAGGCAGTATATTTCTTTGCAGCCTGTTTCACTATGCTACTCGTGGACACCACATTAGCTAGGCAGAGAGGTATAATGTAATGGGAAGGAAGGTGCGCTTAATTGCATATTAGCAGCAGCACACTCGGCTGCACAGGAGGTGACTGTGCTAACGAACGGAGAGGCGTTATTATTAATCACCAATTAATAAAAAAGCAGGCTAGGAAATCACACTCTGTCTACTCTGTATACAGTACGCATGGCTTCCTTTTGTTTCCAGTGGCTGGTCTGGGCTGGTCTGTTCTCTTATTTATTTCATAACATTGATCCAGTTCCTGTTGCCGTGGTGTGTTGTGTTTACTATTGGGTTTAGGAGTCTGATCCAGCCCCCAAGGAGTGAAATGAGAAGCTCGTTCCACTATGTTTGTTAACAGACTAAATGTGTATGCGCCTTATGAATGACTTTCATTCACTGAAGAGCACAGGTAGGCTATATCTTATTGTTATGCTGTCTCGTGGTAATAACAAGCAAATCAAAAGAGGATTTCAGGGCAGACATTTGGGGGGGGGACAACACTAAAACCATCACATTTCTTTACGCACCATGAAAAGAAATGTCCTTTAATGGAGTAGCGAGTGAGTGAGTGTGTCGCCACCAGTGAAGAAGAGACAGTGACAGAGATGGCATAATCAACACACCATTGCCCAAGCTGCTCGAGGGACTCAAAACAAGGAGGATATGTGTCAGGGGTAATTTGCAGCCCTTTAGAATGCAACAAAACAAGAATTTTAGCCTCAAATACTGCTATACTTCCCTGCTTACTCTATCATCACTAAAAGCCAAACACAGTACAGGTTGCCAGATTGGTGGATGGTACGAAAAAAGAAACATGCTTTTTAACTCTAAAATACAGCTATAGTTCCCTGCTTCCCCTATCATCACTAAAAGCCAAACACAGTACAGGTTGCCAGATTGGTGGTTAGTGTGAAAAACGGAGTCAGGGAGAGTCAGGGACGGAGAGATAACAGAGAGAGGTAGAAACTGTAGGAGGGCTAGAGACCTCATGCTCCTCACCCTCCTCTCTCCAGCTCTGTAACGGCCCACTGTGCCTGCTTCACACAGAGCGGCCAGCTGTACAGCAAATGTGCCTTTCCCTCTCCCCCCCCTCTCCCCGTCCCCCACCCCCCTCTGCCCAGGCTGACCAGGCCACCGGCTCTGTGAGAGGGAGAAGGCTCCTCCCTGACTTGGCTGCAGGCTCAGCGTTGTCCTGTCACCAGCCCAAAAACCGGTAGAGGTGACCCCAAAAACCACTTTCTGGAATGTGCTGCCCAGGGTTTGTTGGTTTATGATTGTCCTTCTGAGCCTTGCCACCTTGGCTGGAGTAGCCACTTGGGCTGGACCAGTGTAAAAAGAAAGGATCAAAACTGTGAAAATGGGGACCCTTTTTCACCTTTTAAGCACCATGCTCAGTGCCCATGCTTTACAAACGTGTCAGTGGTCACTCAAATCCACACAGTGGTATTTGGAAGAGTAGGATAAATGGGTCAAAAGTCCCCCCCATGATTTTCCAAATGTCAGAGTTCACAGGGAGGTTAAAGTGAATCTCTGTGGAGAGGTGATGGCCTGCTGGTTAAAACCCAACAGGCTTAACTGACATATGAAAGACCTTCAAAGGCAAACAGTTCAAAACAAACAATATAAGTGGAAAATGAATGTCAGTTCGAGCGTTTTGTCTCATTCAACTTAAACAGATGATGACTGACACACATCGTTGTTTTGTCTGTGTGGAAGATGTGGAATGCCTTAATCAGCATCCTACACACAAAAAAAGATACAAATGAGGGATTTGTGGGTTGATGACCACAACAGCTGAAAGCAGTATAAATGTGTTTGTCTCTGGAGATGAATCGGACACCCTCAGTTCTGTAAGTGCGCCATGCCAAAAAAAAAAACTCTAAACTAAAGAGTGGCCAGCTGTCTTCTGCGCTGCTATTAAATTGCTCCTTGGATGGTGGCGATATCATTTTTTTCTCCATAGGAGCATCACACCAGGTCCCCAAACAGAGCGACCAGCTGTACAGCAAATGTGTACTGATCCATCTGGGCCCTAGCAGGCTGCAGCCTCCATCTTAAGACACATGGGGCTGTTTCCAGGGCTTGGCCAGGACTGGTCTAGCCTGGTTAAACCAGACTGAATGCTGCATTCGCATGGGGGACAATGGTTCCTTCTGACCACTTTGGTCAGGATGGGGGAGAGAGGGAAAGCTAGCTTTTTGGTTAGGATGGGGGAGAGAGGGGAAGGAAGGAAGGAAGGGGGAGACAGAGTGCACTTGGCTTACGTTCGGAGACTATTGTATTACAAAGATAGACAGCTGAGATTGTCCTGTCTCGGTCGGTGAGACAATTCTCGGGCCCTGTTATTCCATACACTTAGCGATAGTGGTATGTCAGGCCACATCACTATATATAGAGTTATCAGTGTGAAGCGACACCAGTGCAAAGGGGGGCAGAAGTGGAGCGGGGCATGGGTTGAAAACAGCACCCCTATGAATCCAGCGACTGCTCCATTACCTAGGCTAATAACGCTGACAGCTGAGCGGAGATGACCCCAGACCCCCGTTTCCCCTGTCCTGTGCAGATGGCCATTAAAGGGAGAAAGTGTCCCTTTTTCAGGGAGAGAGAAGGAAGGTATTTAGAGCTTTTTCTAAATGAGGAAGGTGGGGTTTTCGGGGTTTTTTGGGGCCAAATTGGCTTTGTGGTCATAACAGCCTGCTCCGGGTTTAACCCTCCCATTGTCGAATAGGGAGAGCAGAGAGAGACATTCCTCAGCATATACAACCAACCAAGGTCACCTCCGAACAATGTTGGTGTAATAACATAAGTTAATTTTTATTTTTAATTTTTATTTCACCTTTATTTAACCAGGTAGGCTAGTTGAGAACAAGTTCTCATTTACAACTGCGACCTGGCCAAGATAAAGCATAGCAGTGTGAGCAGACAACACAGAGTTACACATGGAATAAACAATTAACAAGTCAATAACACAGTAGAAAACAAAGGGGGAGTATATATACAATGTGTGCAAAAGGCATGAGGAGGTAGACGAATAGTTACAATTTTGCAGATTAACACTGGAGTGATAAATGATCAGATGGTCATGTACAGGTAGAGATATTGGTGTGCAAAAGAGCAGAAAAGTAAATAAATAAAAACAGTATGGGGATGAGGTAGGTGAAAATGGGTGGGCTATTTACCAATAGACTATGTACAGCTGCAGCGATCGGTTAGCTGCTCAGATAGCTGATGTTTGAAGTTGGTGAGGGAGATAAAAGTCTCCAACTTCAGCGATTTTTGCAATTCGTTCCAGTCACAGGCAGCAGAGTACTGGAATGAAAGGCGGCCAAATGAGGTGTTGGCTTTAGGGATGATCAGTGAGATACACCTGCTGGAGCGCGTGCTACGGATGGGTGTTGCCATCGTGACCAGTGAACTGAGATAAGGCGGAGCTTTACCTAGCATAGACTTGTAGATGACCTGGAGCCAGTGGGTCTGGCGACGAATATGTAGCGAGGGCCAGCCGACTAGAGCATACAAGTCGCAGTGGTGGGTGGTATAAGGTGCTTTAGTGACAAAACGGATGGCACTGTGATATACTGCATCCAGTTTGCTGAGTAGAGTGTTGGAAGCCATTTTGTAGATGACATCGCCGAAGTCGAGGATTGGTAGGATAGTCAGTTTTACTAGGGTAAGCTTGGCGGCGTGAGTGAAGGAGGCTTTGTTGCGGAATAGAAAGCCGACTCTTGATTTGATTTTTGATTGGAGATGTTTGATATGAGTCTGGAAGGAGAGTTTGCAGTCTAGCCAGACACCTAGGTACTTATAGATGTCCACATATTCAAGGTCGGAACCATCCAGGGTGGTGATGCTAGTCGGGCATGTGGGTGCAGGCAGCGATCGGTTGAAAAGCATGCATTTGGTTTTACTAGCGTTTAAGAGCAGTTGGAGGCCACGGAAGGAGTGTTGTATGGCATTGAAGCTTGTTTGGAGGTTAGATAGCACAGTGTCCAATGACGGGCCGAAAGTATATAGAATGGTGTCGTCTGCGTAGAGGTGGATCAGGGAATCGCCCGCAGCAAGAGCAACATCATTGATATACACAGAGAAAAGAGTCGGCCCGAGAATTGAACCCTGTGGCACCCCCATAGAGACTGCCAGAGGACCGGACAGCATGCCCTCCGATTTGACACACTGAACTCTGTCTGCAAAGTAATTGGTGAACCAGGCAAGGCAGTCATCCGAAAAACCGAGGCTACTGAGTCTGCCGATGAGAATATGGTGATTGACAGAGTCGAAAGCCTTGGCAAGGTCGATGAAGACGGCTGCACAGTACTGTCTTTTATCGATGGCGGTTATGATATCGTTTAGTACCTTGAGTGTGGCTGAGGTGCACTCGTGACCGGCTCGGAAGCCAGATTGCACAGCGGAGAAGGTACGGTGGGATTCGAGATGGTCAGTGACCTGTTTGTTGACTTGGCTTTCGAAGACCTTAGATAGGCAGGGCAGGATGGATATAGGTCTGTAACAGTTTGGGTCCAGGGTGTCTCCCCCTTTGAAGAGGGGGATGACTGCGGCAGCTTTCCAATCCTTGGGGATCTCAGACGATATGAAAGAGAGGTTGAACAGGCTGGTAATAGGGGTTGCGACAATGGCGGCGGATAGTTTCAGAAATAGGGGGTCCAGATTGTCAAGCCCAGCTGATTTGTACGGGTCCAGGTTTTGCAGCTCTTTCAGAACATCTGCTATCTGGATTTGGGTAAAGGAGAACATGGAGAGGCTTGGGCGAGGAGCTGCCGGGGGAGGAGCTGTTGGCCGAGGTTGGAGTAGCCAGGCGGAAGGCATGGCCAGCCGTTGAGAAATGCTTATTGAAGTTTTCGATAATCATGGATTTATCGGTGGTGACCGTGTTACCTAGCCTCAGTGCAGTGGGCAGCTGGGAGGAGGTGCTCTTGTTCTCCATGGACTTCACAGTGTCCCAGAACTTTTTGGAGTTGGAGCTACAGGATGCAAATTTCTGCCTGAAGAAGCTGGCCTTAGCTTTCCTGACTGACTGCGTGTATTGGTTCCGGACTTCCCTGAACAGTTGCATATCACGGGGACTATTCGATGCTATTGCAGTCCGCCACAGGATGTTTTTGTGCTGGTCGAGGGCAGTCAGGTCTGGGGTGAACCAAGGACTGTATCTGTTCTTAGTTCTGCATGCTTATCTAAAATGGTGAGGAAGTTACTTTTAAAGAATGACCAGGCATCCTCAACTGACGGGATGAGGTCAATGTCCTTCCAGGATACCCGGGCCAGGTCGATTAGAAAGGCCTGCTCACAGAAGTGTTTTAGGGAGCGTTTGACCGTGATGAGGGGTGGTCGTTTGACTGCGGCTCCGTAGCGGATACAGGCAATGAGGCAGTGATCGCTGAGATCCTGGTTGAAGACAGCGGAGGTGTATTTGGAAGGCCAGTTGGTCAGGATGACGTCTATGAGGGTGCCCTTGTTTACAGAGTTAGGGTTGTACCTGGTGGGTTCCTTGATGATTTGTGTGAGATTGAGGGCATCTAGCTTAGATTGTAGGACTGGCGGGGTGTTAAGCATATCCCAGTTTAGGTCACCTAACAGAACAAACTCTGAGGCTAGATGGGGGGCGATCAATTCACAAACGGTGTCCAGGGCACAGCTGGGAGCTGAGGGGGGTCGGTAGCAGGCGGCAACAGTGAGAGACTTATTTCTGGAGAGAGTAATTTTCAAAATTAGTAGTTCGAACTGTATGGGTATGGACCTGGAAAGTATGACATTACTTTGCAGGCTATCTCTGCAGTAGACTGCAACTCCTCCCCCTTTGGCAGATCTATCTTGACGGAAGATGTTATAGTTGGGTATGGAAATCTCTGAATTTTTGGTGGCCTTCCTGAGCCAGGATTCAGACACAGCAAGGACATCAGGGTTAGCAGAGTGTGCTAGAGCAGTGAGTAAAACACACTTAGGGAGGAGGCTTCTGATGTTGACATGCATGAAGCCAAGGCTTTTACGATCACAGAAGTCAACAAATGAGGGTGCCTGGGGACATGCAGGGCCTCGGTTTACCTCCACATCACCCGCGGAACAGAGAAGGAGTAGTATGAGGGTGCGGCTAAAGGCTATCAAAACTGGTCGCCTAGAGCGTTGGGGACAGAGAATAAGAGGAGCAGGTTTCTGGGCATGGTAGAATATATTCAGGGCATAATGCGCAGACAGGGGTATGGTGGGGTGCGGGTACAGCGGAGGTAAGCCCAGGCACTGGGTGATGATGAAAGAGGTTGTATCTCTGGACATGCTGGTTGTAATGGGTGAGGTCACCGCATGTGTGGGAGGTGGGACAAAGGAGTTATCAGGGGTATGAAGAGTAGAACTAGGGGCTCCATTGTGAACTAAAACAATGATAACTAACCTGAGCAACAGGATACAAGGCATATTGACATTTGAGAGAGACATACAGCGAGGCATACAGTAATCACAGGTGTTGAATTGGGAAAGCTAGCTAAAACAGTAGGTGAGACAACAGCTAATCAGCTAGCACAACAACAGCAGGTAAAATGGCGTTGACTAGGCAACGGGGCCGACAGATAAAACATAAACAAGCAGAATGGAGTACCGTGATTAATGGACAGTCCAGAGTGCATCAGCTATGTAGCCAAGAGATCAGTGTCCAGGGGGCAGCGGTGGATGGGGCAGGGGAGCTGGACTGGCGAGTGTTATCCAGGTTGAAAAAAAGTTAACAATGACTAAATAGCGTGTAGCTAGTTAGCTGGTTGGCTTCTGGGGGTTCTTGAGTGTGTTCTAAAAATTAAAAATAATAGCGATTCCGTGTCACATTGGGTGAGGCAGGTTTCCGGAAAGGTATAAACAGATTAAAAATCAAAAAGAGATAGAAAGTGAATATGGGTCCGGTGCGTGTTTGGGACGCGGCGATTCAGACGGTTAGCAGGCCTGTGCTAACAAGCTAACAGTTCGTAGGCCGGGGCTAAACAAGGTAGCAGTTAGCGGACCGGGGCTAGACAGGCAATTACTAAGCATTTATTGTCATCTCTATTTCAATTTGATCTATTTGAAGTGTATATTTTTTTTTCATACATTCCATAAATCAATATTTTATTTTGATCCATCGCACATTTGTATGTATTCCGAATAGAGTCAGAAAAGTAGGACATCCTTCAATAAACCAATCATCTATCCATTCTTTTTCTGAAACTGTTTAGATTCTAACATTATGGGGGAATAGTATGTGTAGCTGAACGACATAAAGTAACCAGTAGGGGGGTTGTTTTGTACCAAAACAGCGTGCACCATGCCAGCCTCTGATAGAGAAAGGACTAGTGCTAGCATGGTGTTGCATTAGGCACCCCCAGTAGTGTAGAGAGAGTAGATCAGATGAATACAAACCAACCACACATTTATACACTCTCAGTCACACAGAAACACACACACACACACACACACACACACACACACACACACACACACACACACACACACACACACACACACACACACACACACACACACACACACACACACACAGCACAAAATCAAAATCACAAATCACATGCCTGTGATTGTTTATGCACAAACAGTGTGTTCCTGATAGAATTGCCCAGCGGTCCTGATAGAATTGCCCGCCGTGTTTAAATTCACCTGCGCCTAGGAGCGCATCCCAAACAGAGAGGCGGGTTGGTTCCAGATCAATGAGTCTCTCTCCCACTGAAGACAACAGATAATGCAGTGTAATGAAAGAGCCGCCAAACGAGATGAATAAATGAATGAGTAAAGGAAGGTGAGACTGGAATTCAGACGCCTACTTAATTCAGGCAAGAAAGAAAGAAGCCTGGGCTTTGAATTGTGCGCTCTCCGCTAATTATTCTACCTGCATACAAATGAACGCCAAAAGTAAAGGCGTTTGAGAATTATAGAACAGAAGAGTGTGCTCTTTGTGTTGTGAATCCAGCTTTCAGAATAATCATGTGTTGAATAACATTTGACTCAAGTATATCTATCTATATCTCTTGTTTGATGAACTTAGCGTACATGCATCAAATTGTGCTACATGGTTGTTTTTACACATTTCATACGGGATCAGGCATTTCAGCACTGACAGACCAAAATGTCTGAAAATCAAGGGCAGGCACACACATCATGTTCATGCTTGTGTTTCACAGAGGTTACCATCATCAGTTCACAAGGTATTGCCACAGAGTGTTGAATATTATATAGTTATGCTAACAGTACTTATTTGTATTACAACAAAAGGTGTATTTAGTACTACACTGAAGGGAGAATGTGAAAGATGTAAAGCCACGTAATATGCTCTGGATAAGAGCATCTGCTAAATGACCAAAATGTAATAGAAATGTAATATCTTGGGGAAATATGTTGAATAGTTTGACTACTTGAGACAGTTCCTAAAAAAAAAAGTGACCATAAACATAGAGAGAAAATAAGAACTGAGTAACCTCTCTTACCTAGCATGTGATTGGCCACGTGGACCTGGATGTCCCATTCGCTGTAGAAGACCATCTGACACTTGATGCACTGGTAGGTCTTCTTCTAAGCAAGAAACCAAGAGAAAAGGACAACACAAGGACACATGGATTTAGAGTACATCAATGTCACATTCTTACTGAGCACTCGGAGGACTTACTGAGCACTTCTTTGGCTAGAAATCCTGTAACTAATGTCTGCGTTTAATTAACAACCAAAAAGCGCTGATACTTTTCTAATTTGGCCATTTTCTAACACATTAGTTAAATAATATATGGGTTTCCCAGACACATGTTAAGCCTAGTTCTGGACTAAAAGGCGTGGTCAATTAAGAATCTCCATTGAAATAGCTTTATAGTCTAGGACTAGGCTTAATCTCTGTCTGGGAAACTGGCTCATTGTGTTCATCTCCATTGTATTAAGTTCTCTCACCTCCTCAGTCTGTGAGGGGCTGGCCCTGGGCATGGGGGAGACTTGTGGGGTCCTGAGCTGCCCGCTGTTGCTGTCCCCTCCCTGCTCCCTGTGCACCGTCTGGATGTGGTTCTGCAGCTCAGCCTCCGACTCAAACTTCACGTTGCAGCTGGTGCACCTTGTCTTGGTGGCGGTCGAGGAAATAGAGGAGGAGGGCGATGACGATGAATGGGGCGGCTTGCCTTTCCCCTCTCTGGGGCTGAGTCTCTCCGTCTGAGCGGTCCATGCTGTTACAGGCATGGCTGGGGTTGTGGCTCCTCCCCCTCCCTGCTGCTGCTGCCTGCCTCCATTCATCACCGTGGGGCTGGAGCTCTTTGAACCGGCGGCGCTGACACATGCGGCACACAGCCCGTAAGGCAGCCCGTTGATGTCCAGCTTCACCAGGTCAGATTTGGAGCGAAACTCCTTCAGGCACGAGGCACACTTGAAGAGTTTCTGGTTGGCCTGGTGGTGTTGTTGGTGGTGATGCTGGTTGTGGTGGTGGGAGGCGAGATTGGTGGTGCGGCCAATGGGGTGGTTGGTGGACATGGTGCCTGTCTTCTGCATGTGAAAGGTGCCGTGAATCTTGAGCTCCAGGGTGGAGGTGACGGTCTGCATGCATACCACACAGCGGAAGCCCGTCAGGGAGTTCCGCAGGTCGGGGTGCATCTGGCAGTGCTCCATGAAGTCCTCCTCGCTCTGCAGAGGCATCTTGCAGATGCGGCAACTGCCCGTGTCTAGGCTCTTGCTGTGGGTGACCTTGTGCTCGGTCAATGTGAGCAGCGAGGGGAAACGCTCTCCGCAGATGGGACACATGTAGTGCTTGACGGGGCCCAGGTGGGTCTGCATGTGTTCCCTCAGACCTGCCTCTGAAAAGAAGGTGCGCTGGCAGACGTTACACTTGTGGGTGCCCTTGATCATGTCCGACTTCCTCTTCGCCATGGCGCTCTCGCCCGGGCGGATGTTGTGGTCTCGGAGCTGGTGGTTGGTGAGGAGGGAGTCCATGGTGTATGACGCCCCGCAGATGTCACACCCAAACAAGGGGTCAGCGGTGTCCACCTCCTCCTCACTCCCATCGTGGTTGTTTGGGGACTCCAACACGCCTCCTGATCCTGCCACTCCTGCACCATGGCTGTTGGTCAGGAGACCCTGTAGCTCTGCGTCGTCCTTGGCCGCCGGGTGGTGGTCCGCTCCTCCGGTGGTGGATCCATTCGCACCACAGTTCTGGGCCTTGCCCTCGAACACACAGTGCTTTTCCCTCAGGTGCTTTTCCAGAAGTACGATGGCGTGGAAGGCCTTGCTGCAGAAGCGGCAGTTGTACTTCTTGCTGTGTGTGGTGATGTGGCACTGCAGCTCCACCTCCGTGCCGAAGGACTCCCCACAGAAGATGCAGCGGTGGGCCCGGCCCTGATTCTCCAGGTGGCTGTGCTTGACATGCAGCTGCAGGTCGGCCTCGTGCCTGAAGTCCCAGTTGCAGGAGGTGCAGCGGTACACCTTCTTCTCATTGCTGTGCTTGACAGCCAGGTGGAGCTGGGTGGACACCTTGGAGTCAAACACTTCCTGGCAGAGGGTGCAGCGGAAGAACACAAATGTGTGCATGTCCAGCAGGTGTTTTTGCAGGTCGTCTACCGAGGTGAACTGCTTGTCGCAGCTCTCACAGATGTAGTAAGTGGAGGTGATGGTAAAGTGGACCGTCACATGCTTCAGCAGGGACTCCTGGTTGGGGAAGTCCTTGTTGCACTGGGGGCAGTTGAGTTGGGGCTGCATCCCATCCAGGTGAGTCTTCAGGTGGGTCTGGAACAGGTCCAGGCTGGTGTACTTGGCCCCACACTGGTTGCAGATGAACTCGCTAGTGCCACGATTGCTGCGAGAGGAGGAACCATGAAGGAAAGATTGATCAATCGATATGGGTGAGGAAGGGCTGAGGGTCCGCAGAGACTTCTTTCCATTGTTGATGTAGTTCAGCGCCAGAGGAATGTTCTTGTGGTTTTCTTTGATGTGCTTGTTCAGCTTCAGAACGCTGTTGAAGATGGGCGAGTTGGTGCAGTAGGAGCAGGAGTACACCTCCACAATGGGCTCCTTGGGAGTCACCTCTAGAGGGGAGTCGAAACGCAGGCTGCCCCCGTCACAGTGGGTCTGACGGACGTGCTCCTCCAGGGTGGCCTCAGTCAGGAATCCCATGAAGCACTGGGGACAGAAGAAGGCGTTACTCTCCTTGGCCACAGGGCTGGGGAAGCCGTGGGAGCAGCGGATGTGTTCTTGAAGAGAGTTGAGGTCACTTAAAACCTCGGTGCAGAAATTACACTGAAGCAGGGTGTCAGGCAGGCTGCCCAGCAGGGTGGCATGGTCCTCGGCATTGTGCACCTGCTTCAGGTGCTCGTTCAGGTTGAACAGGGAGGGAAGCACCTCTAGGCAGAACTGACAGGTGTGTGCCTGCTCAGGTTTGTCAAGGTGCATGGTCCGCAGGTGTATCTGAAGCACGGCAAGGCTAGAGAACACCTGCTTGTTGCAGTAGATACAGCTGTAGGAGATCTTGGGCTGCTTGGACGAACGGCCCCCAATGTCATGTGAGGTGTGCTGGGCGGCCCTCTTTCTCCTCCCCCGGGTCTTGGGTATGGGCGGGGCTGCCTCCACCATGGTGGAGCTGTCGACGGAGAGGTTGGAGTCTGGGGTGGTGCTGGAGACAGAGGTGTAGCCCACAGTGAGCAGGGATGGGCTGTTGCTGTGGTTACTGGATTCGGGGAGCTGGTGGACATCCATGTGGGCATACAGGTCCTCCACAGAGAGGAAGTGCTCGGAGCAGACGGCGCAGTTGTGACCTTTGCGGTCGCGGCTGTGGGCCTGGTCAATGTGGGTCAGCAGGACACCCTCGTCGCTGAATGGCTCGTGGCAATAAATGCACTGCAAGGCGCCACACAGGCCCCCGTCCTCCGACGGAGAGCACTCTGGGTGGCACTCAGCGATGTGCCTTTGCAACTCCTCAGGGACATCAAAACCCTCCTCGCAGCGGCTGCACTTCCTCGTCTCCTTCAGCTTCCACTCCTCTCTGGAGAGGCCGCTACCTGGCCCCCCGCCACCACCGTCTTTGCCCCGCTCGTGGACCTGCATGTGTCCATGGAGGGAGCTGGAGGAGAGAAAGCCCCGGCGGCACACAGGGCACTTGTGGGGCTTGTTGGAGGCGTGGGTTTTCATATGGATCTTGAGGTGGTCGCTGCGTGAGAAGGCCGAGTCGCACTCGCCACAGTGGTACTTTTTGTCGCCGGTGTGCAGCTTGACGTGGCGGTCGCGGCTACGCTTGTGCTTGAACAGGCGGCTGCAGAAGGTGCAGCTGAAGGGGAGCTTGTCACCGTGGCTCTGCTCGTGGCGCTTCAGGAAGCTCAGACGGCTGAAGGACTTGTCGCAGAACTGGCATGGGTACGGCAGGCCGGGGCCCCCTTCATCCTCGCCAAAATCATAGTCTTCACCGTGGCCGGGGGAAGTCTGGTCTTTACTGGATGGAGATGATGCAGGCCAAGAACAGGAAGGATCATCCTCGAGATCAACACCATCTATACAGAGTTACAGAGGTACAAAGAGAGAGAGAGAGAGAGAGAGAGAGAGAGAGAGAGAGAGAGAGAGAGAGAGAGAAAGAGAGAGAGAGAGAGATAGAGAGATAGAGAGAGAGAGAGAGAGAGAGACAGAGAAGCAGAGAGGCAGAGAGCATAAGAGAGAGAGAGAGAGAGACAGAGACACAGAGACACAGAGAAGCAGAGAGGCAGAGAGCATAAGAGAGAGAGCATAAGAGATAGAAGAAGGTGAAAATGAGGAATAAGAGGGAGAAAGAAAGAGAGAAGGTGTTTTGTCAGATTTCATTAGGAAGTCATTTGTCTCAGCTCTGTTAAATAGTAAAGGTGCTGTGGCATTAGTCAGTATGGTAATTGCAAGGTAGCTAAGTATGAATTTACATTCTTTTGTTACTTGGACATTTTTCCTCTTGCTACTGCATTATGCTTGCCTCTCAGAGGTAACAATTCCTCGCCTTATGAATTATCTAAAAACCTACACTTCAACCTGCTATTCAAAGTGTAATTACAGGTAAGGAAAGAAAAATGTAAATTATTTTACCACAATTAACCTTGTATGTGGCCATGTAATGGCTTAGCCCGCTGTGACTTAAAATCTCTCTGACATTTAATCCCCAACACAAGGCAATGGGGAGCTTCAAGATGTAACCCCCACATGAGGTAAATTAGACAATTTCTATTATTCTTTAAAAATGACCTGAATAGTTTAGAAGAAATAGACTTTAAAATGACCTCATGTCAAGGGAGAGAAGAAAACAAAAGTCCACATCTTAGAACATTTTAAGGGAGAATTTAAACAAATGAATGCACAGTAATTCAAACACACTTACGACACATACGTAAGAATAACACTCTCGTCACGACTGCAAACGAATGACTTTGTAAGGGAGAAGCGGTCTGTTCTGACAATTTGTCTATGGATATTAGATTATAGAATATTGGCTCAGCTGAGTGATTAGTGGCTGAATGGAGCCATAAGGCAGCCGGTGCTTTAGGGGCACTGTGTAGGGTTAGGGTGAGGTCAGAGAGAGAGAGAGAGAGAGAGAGAGAGAGAGATGGGCGGAGCACGGGGAGGATAGATACTTCACCCAAGGACAAGCAGGTGCAGTGAAGTACGTGCCATCACTTTTTTCCGTTAATTTACTGTCTCTTTATCACAATCGGTTATTCATTGACATTCCAATGGTGCGGAATACAGAACACAGTGTGATATAAAATGGAAAATGCAGAAAACCCGTTTCCAGCAGGTTCAAAAGGTGACGGACCACTTCTTCCCTCTGCCGAATTCTAAGTGCTGTGAACTTCCTTATTTAAATAAAACAACGTAATTCCAACCCCTTCGGAAAGAAAGACAAAGTCAAAAGGCCAAAACTTGGAACGGGAAAAACAAGAGGAAACTGCACAGATTCATGGGATGGACAAAGGAAAAGCATAATGCCTGGATCATTCCAGGATCCAACCTTCCCCTTCACCATGCTATCTTTTAGCTGACAAATAAGTCTTTCTCCCCCCCCCATTCCCTCCCTCCCTCCCATTCTGTTGTTTTTGCTGGGGAGAGAGATCTGCCCTTAGTCAGGATAACATGCCCTCACTGAGTACTTACACCCATCAGGGCCTATCTTCAGGAAACAGATGGGGTCGGAGGTTATTCCCCTGCCCCTCCAAACTGCTGAAAGCAGCACATTGAGGACGGCCTGCCTACCTCCCACCTCCGACCCCCCTTCACCCCCCTGTCCCTGGCACACTGCCCACTTTGCACAAGCTCTGAGTCAAACCCAAGGAGCAGCAAACCAAACCTTGCCTGATTTATCTTCTTTCTTTATGTAGTTCATCCATGTTGTTTTTTTCTGGTTGGAGGGAGGATGGGTGAGTCAGTGGAATGCCCTCCTCCACACACACACACACACACACACACACACACACACATTCTCCCAGGATAGGAGTAGACAGCAGAGCAGAGAGAAATGACCCTAACCAATGCCTTACAGTCAAACATGTTGGCTCGGAGACAACACCAAAACAAACAAACACATAGCCAGATACAGGAAATATATATTAAATTAAATCCTGCTTGTCTTAAATGATGATGGCACGGCCGGCAGACATTGCGATGCTGTCAAGGCTGCCTCCTCCGTTTTTTGTTTTAGTTCATTAACAATGTATATAATGTCTTTATTACACTGAGCTGCATACATTAGTCAACAGACATACCAAACAGTGGGGGAGCGGGAGTCATGAGTAATGTACTCAAGGATTATACAAGTGGGTCATCATTTGAGTTGAACTGTCCAGCGCCTAATTGAATTAACATTCTCATGGTGCATCATTGTTGATTAACACAAGTGAATTAATGATCTGTGTGTAGACATGACAGCTGTGTTGACATTGGACATGTGAGTACAGTATTGTTAATCGTACACGTGTTCTCCAATGTCTTCTGAATCATATCTACGCTGCTTTCTCTGTACTGTTCTTATTCCCACTAATGCGCTGTCTCGTTCTGAAAGGACGTTGGTGTACCATTCGAAAGGCCCACTGATATGGCTTTCGACAAACAGGTGGTTACTGACTCCTCGAAGCTAGTACTTTTGAGATAACTTGTGTTTACTACACAAAATATTTGACCATATCTCATACCGGAGGGTGGCCATCATATATCACCATGGTGCTTGAGGTCAACAGCTCAGGTAACACACACACGACCGTCACGACAAGTGTGTGAACAACGGCAGATGAAAGCACTGTTCAACCCCAGGAGACTTAAGAGATAGAGAGACCCTCCTGTTTTTCCCCTCCTTCACCCAGACAAGAAATACCCAGGTCCTCGTCAGCCTGAGTAAATAACAGGGAGCCGAGAAGGCCTTTTCTTCCACGTCCGTCCGTCCGTCTCTGGGGCCTCTGCACGCCAGCACTCTCTGTGCCGCTGCCAAAGGGGATGCTGGGGCCTGAAAAAGTACACCCTGCAGCTGAAGGGCTGTCTTTGTTGGCCTGCCAAGGCCTTCCTGAGCATCCTACAGCCAACAGCCTGTCACGTCCTGGGAGGAAGACCTCCATCTCAGGGCCTGTCCCTCTACCCTGCTCTCTCTCTGCACTCTGGAGTCTTTCCTCTCTCTCTCTCTGGGCTCTGGAGTCTTTCCTCTCTCTCTCTCTCTGGGCTCTGGAGTCTTTCCTCTCTCTCTCTGGGCTCTGGAGTCTTTCCTCTCTCTCTCTGGGCTCTGGAGTCTTTCCTCTCTCTCTCTCTGGGCTCTGGGTCTCTGGGCTCTGGAGTCTTTCTCTCTCTCTCTCTGGGTCTCTCTGGGCTCTGGAGTCTTTCCTCTCTCTCTGGGCTCTGGAGTCTTTCCTCTCTCTCTCTCTGGGCTCTGGAGTCTTTCCTCTCTCTCTGGGCTCTGGAGTCTTTCCTCTCTGGGCTCTGGAGTCTTTCCTCTCTCTCTCTCTCTGGAGTCTTCTGGATCTCTCTCTCTCTCTGGGCTCTCTCTCTCTCTCTGGGTTCTGGAGTCTTTCCTCTCTCCCTCTCTGGGCTCTGGAGTCTTTCCTCTCTCTCTGGGCTCTGGGCTCTGGAGTCTTTCCTTTCTCTCTCTCTGAGATCTGGAGTCTTTCCTCTCTCTCTGGGCTCTGGAGTCTTTCCTCTCTCTATCTGGGCTCTGGAGTCTTTCCTCTCTCTCTCTGGGCTCTGGAGTCTTTCCTCTCTCTCTCTCTCTGGAGTCTTTCTGGGCTCTGGAGTCTTTCCCCTCTCTCTCTCTGGGCTCTGGAGTCTTTCCTCTCTCTCTCTGGTCTCTGGAGTCTTTCCTCTTTCTCTCTCTGGTCTCTGGAGTCTTTCTCTCTCTCTCTCTGGGCTGTGGAGTCTTTCCTCTCTCTCTCTGGGCTCTGGAGTCTTTCCTGTCTCTCTCTGGGCTCTGGAGTCTTTCCTCTTCCTCTCTGGGCTCTGGAGTCTTTCCTCCCTCTCCTCTCTCTGGTCTCTGGAGTCTTTCCTCTCTCTCTCTGGTCTCTGGAGTCTTTCCTTCTCTCTCTCTGGTCTCTGGAGTCTTTCCTCTCTCTCTCTGGTCTCTGGAGTCTTTCCTCTCTCTCCCTCTCTGGTCTCTGGAGTCTTTCCTCTCTCTCTCTCTGGGCTCTGGAGTCTTTCCTCTCTCTCTCTCTGGGCTCTGGAGTCTTTCCTCTCTCTCTCTCTGGTCTCTGGAGTCTTTCCTCTCTCTCTCTCTGGGCTCTGGAGTCTTTCCTCTCTCTCTCTCTGGTCTCTGGAGTCTTTTATCTCTCTATCTGGGCTCTGGAGTCTTTCCTCTCTCTATCTGGGCTCTGGAGTCTTTCCTCTCTCTCTCTGGTCTCTGGAGTCTTTCCTCTCTCTCTCTGGTCTCTGGAGTCTTTCATCTCTAACTCTCTGGTCTCTGGAGTCTTTCCTTCTCTCTCTCTGGAGTCTTTCCTCTCTCTCTCTGGTCTCTGGAGTCTTTCTCTCTCTCTCTGGAGTCTTTCCTCTCTCTCCCTCTCTGGTCTCTGGAGTCTTTCCTCTCTCTCCCTCTCTCTCTGGGCTCTGGAGCCTTTCCTCTCCTCTCTCTGGGCTCTGGAGTCTTTCCTCTCTCTCTCTGGTCTCTGGAGTCTTTCCTCTCTCTCCCTCTCTGGGCTCTGGAGTCTTTCCTCTCTCTCTCTCTGGTCTCTGGAGTCTTTCCTCTCTCTGTCTCTGGGCTCTGGAGTCTTTCCTCTCTTCTTTCTCTCTGGGCTCTGGGCTCTGGAGTCTTTCCTCTCTCTCTCTGGTCTCTGGAGTCTTTCATCTCTCTATCTGGGCTCTGGAGTCTTTCCTCTCTCTATCTGGGCTCTGGAGTCTTTCCTCTCTCTCTCTGGTCTCTGGAGTCTTTCCTCTCTCTCTCTGGTCTCTGGAGTCTTTCCTCTCTCTCTCTCTGGGCTCTGGAGTCTTTCCTCTCTCTCCCTCTCTGGTCTCTAGAGTCTTTCCTCTCTCTCTCTCTGGGCTCTGGAGTCTTTCCTCTCTCTCTCTCTCTCTGGGCTCTGGAGTCTTTCCCCTCTCTCTCTGGGCTCTGGAGTCTTTCCTCTCTCTCTCTCTGGTCTCTGGTCTGCAGTCTTTCATCTCTCTATCTGGGCTCTGGGTCTCTGGAGTCTTTCCTCTCTCTATCTGGGCTCTGGAGTCTTTCCTCTCTCTCTCTCTGGTCTGGAGTCTTTCCTCTCTCTCTCTGGTCTCTGGAGTCTTTCCCTCTCTCTCTCTGGTCTCTGGAGTCTTTCCTCTCTCTCTCTGGTCTCTGGAGTCTTTCCTCTCTCTCTCTCTCTCTGGTCTCTGGAGTCTTTCCTCTCCCTCTCTGGTCTCTGGAGTCTTTCCTCCTCTCTCTCTCTCTCTGGTCTCTGGAGTCTTTCCTCTCTCTCTCTCTCTGGTCTCTGGAGTCTTTCCTCTCTCTCTCTGGTCTCTGGTCTCTGGAGCCTTTCCTCTCTCTCTCTGGTCTCTGGAGTCTTTCCTCTCTCTCTCTCTCTGGTCTCTGGAGTCTTTCCTCTCTCTCTCTCTCTGGGCTCTGGAGCCTTTCTCTCTCTCTCTCTGGTCTCTGGAGTCTTTCCTCTCTCTCTCTCTGGGCTCTGGAGTCTTTCCTCTCTCTCTCTGGTCTCTGGAGTCTTTCCTCTCTCTCTCTGGTCTCTGGAGTCTTTTCTCTCTCTCTCTCACTGGGTTTTTCCCTCAGTCTTATATTAGCCCCTCTCTCTTTCTCTCGTCCCTTTTCTCTCTTGCTCAATCTGTTGGTCTCTCTCTCTCTCTCTCTGAGCTCTCTCCTTCTCCACCCCTCCCTTCTTTCCTTTAACCCTTAGCCTACAATTTCCACAGCCCCACAGAAATCAAATTTACATAATAAATAAATCCCCATCAAAATCCGTCTGTTTAAGCTAGAGATGCACTACATGACCAAAAGTATGTGGGCACCTGCTCGTCGAACATCTCATTCCGGGGCAATCATATGGAGTTGTTCCCCCCATTGCTGCTCCAATCTTCTGGGAAGGCTTTCCATTAGATGTTGGAGCATTGCTGCGGGGACTTGCTTCCATTCAGGCACAAGAGCATTAGTGAAATGTGAAAGAATGTGAAATGTCAGAATAATAGTAGAGAGCATGATTTATTTCTGCTTTTATTTCTTTCATCACATTACCAGTGGGTCAGAAGTGTACATACACTAAATTAGTATTTGGTAGCATTGCCTTTAAATTGTTTAACTTGGGTCAAACGTTTCAGGTAGCCTTCCACAAGCTTCCCACAATAAGTTGGGTGAATTTTGGCCCATTCCTCCTGACAGAGCTGGTGTAACTGAGTCAGGTTTGTAGTACTCCTTGCTCGCACACACTTTTTCAGTTCTGCCCACAAATTGTGTATAGGATTGAGATCAGGGCTTTGTGATGGCCACTCCAATATCTTGACTTTGTTGTCCTTAAGCCATTTTGCCACAACTTTGGAAGTGTGCTTGGGGTCATTGCCCATTTGGAAGACCCATTTGCGACCAAGCTTTAACTTCCTGACTGATGTCTGGAAATGTTGCTTCAATATATCCACATAATTTTCCTCCCTCATGATGCCATCTATTTTGTGAAGTGCACCAGTCCCTCTTCAGCAAAGCACCCCCACAGCATGATGCTACCACCCCCGTGCTTCACGGTTGGGATGGTGTTCTTCGGCTTGCAAGCCCCCCCTTTTTCCTCCCAACATAATGACAAAGTCATTATGGCCAAACAGTTCTATTTGTGTTTCATCAGACATTTCTCCAAAAAATATGATCTTTGTCCCCATGTGCAGTTGCAAATCGTTATCTGGCTTTCTTATGGCGGTCTTGGAGCAGTGGCTTCTTCCTTGATGTGCGGCCTTTCAGGTTATGTCGATATAGGACTCGTTTTACTGTGGATATAGATACTATTGTACCTGTTTCCTCCAGCATCTTCACAAGGTCCTTTGCTGTTGTTCTGGGATTGATATGCACTTTCGCACCAAAGTACGTTCATCTCTAGGAGACAGAACGTCCGTCCTTCCTGAGCGGTATGAGGGCTGCGTCGTCCCATGGTGTTTATACTTGCATACTATTGTTTGTACAGATGAACGCGGTACCTTCAGCCATTTGGAAATTGCTCCCAAGGATGAACAAGACTTGTGGAGGTCTACAATTTGTTTCTGAGTTCTTGGCTGATTTCTTGTGATTTTCCCATGATGTCAAGCAAAGAGGCACTGAGTTTGAAGGTAGGCCTTGAAATACATCCACAGGTACACCTCCAATTGACTCAAATTATGTTAATTAGCCTATCAGAAGCTTCTAAAGCCAATACATTATTTTCTAGAATTATCCAAGTTGGTTTAAAGGCACAGTCAACTTATGTATGTAAACTTCTGACCCACTGGAATTGTGATACAATGAATTATAAGTGAAATAATCTGTCTGTAAAAAATTGTTGGAAAAATGACTTGTGTCATGCACAAAGTAGACATCCCAACCGACTTGCCAAAACTATAGTTAGTAAAAAATACATTTGTGGAGTGGTTGAAAAACGAGTTTTAAGGACTCCAACCTAAGTGTATGTAAACTTCCGACTTCAACTGTAGCTTTCTCCTGGCATCCACCAAACCCAGATTAGTCCGTCAGACTGCCAGATGGTGAAGCATGATTCATCACTCCAGAGAATGCGTTTCCACTGCTCCAGAGTCCAATGGCGGCAAGCTCCATCCGACACTTGGCATTTCACATGGTGATCTTAGGCTTGTGTGCGGCTGCTTAGCCATGGAATCCCATTTCATAACGCTCCTGACGAACAGTCCTTGTGCTGACGTTGCTTCCAGAGGCAGTTTGGAACTGGGTAGTGAGTGTGTGGCCTACCACTTCGCGACTGAGCCGTTGTTGCTCCAAGCCCTTTCCACTTCACAATAACAGCACTTAGAGTTGACTGGGGCAGTTCTAGCAGGGCAAAAATGTTACAAACTGACTTGTTGGAAAGGTGACATCCTATGACGGTGCCAAGTTGAAAGTCTCTGAGCTATTCAGTAAGGTCATTCTCCTGCCAATGTTTGTCTATGGAGATTGCATGGCTGTGTGCTTGATTTTCTATGCCTGTCAGCAACAGGTGTAGCTGAAATAGGTGAACTTTGAAGCGTGTCCACATACTTTTGTATATATAGTGTATCTGTTTTTTTGCACCAGGACAGCTGGAAACTCATTTGACATCTGTTTAGTCTGTTTTTTTTAATACAAGTAAGAGTTTAAAAAAAAAAAACATGTAAATGTGTTATCTCTTTTGGTTTGATCGGAGTTGGAGGTCTACAGGGAATGGTGGTAATTTAAAAACTAAATATTGTTTGGCACAGTTTACTGCTGTTTACAAAAGTCTATTGGAATATAAGCTTTCTATACACATAACCATTGGGCACCTACATATATTCTATCCTATAAATCAAGATTTTACTGAAACACTCCCAAAACTACCCTACCCTACGCAAAACCTAACCCTAACCACTAATCCCTTACTGTTACCCTAACCCCAAATCTAACCCTAATTCTATCCCTAACCCTAAATCCAACACCTAAGTTTAAAATAGCCTTTGTCCTCATGGGTACGTGGGAAATGTCCCCACGAGGGAGCGTTTTCCTTGTTCTACTATCCATGTAGGAAAGGATAGAAGAACCAACCAACCCACACACACACACACACACACACACACACACACACACACACACACACACACACACACACACACACACACACACACACACACACACACACACACATCCCGAGCCTCCAATCCAGTCTACATTCGCTCTGTGTGCCACCTCTCATGTTCATTTTTAGCTCTCACTGTGTAAATATTACTGTTCAAATAAGCCTTTCAGTCAGAGACCTGGTGCCATTGCTGCTCCTGCACACACACACAGACGCTGCTCTTAAGGACCCCTCAAGCTGACTTGCTCTTGACTTCAAGCATTTACTGCAAAAACAAAGCTACCCTACAGAATCTGTTAGCTCAAACTGGTTTGTTGCTGTGACCCCATTCTTTTTTTATTTATTTCACCTTGATTTAAACAAGTAGGCTAGTTGAGAACAAGTTCTCATTTACAACTGCGACCTGGCCAAGATAAAGCAGAGCAGTTCGACACATACAACAACACAGAGTTACACATGGAATAAACAAACATACAGTCAAATGAGGTAAGATAAGGGAGGTAAGGCAATAAATAGGCCATGGTGGCGAAGTAATTACAATATACCAATTAAACACTGGAGTGATAGATGTGCAGAAGATGAATGTGCAAGTAGAGATACTGGAGTGCAAAGCAGCAAGATAAAAAAATACAGTACGGGGATGAGGTAGATGGATGAGATATTTACAGATGGGCTATGTACAGGTGCAGTGATCTGTGAGATGATCTGTGAGATGCTGCTATGGTGACCAGTGAGCTGAGATAAGGCGGGGCTTTACCTAGCAAAGACTTGTAGATGACCTGGAGCCAGTGGGTTTGGCGACGAGTATGAAGCGAGGGCCAGCCAACGAGAGTGTATAGGTCGCAGTGGTGGGCAGTATATTGGGCTTTAGTGACAAAACGGATGGCACTGTGATAGACTGCATCCAATTTGTTGAGTAGAGTGTTGGAGGTTATTTTGTAGATGACAGAGCCAAAGTCGAGGATCGGTAGGATGGTCAGTTTTACGAGGGTATGTTTGGCAGCATGAGTGAAGGATGCTTTGTTGCGAAATAGGGAGCCGATTCTAGATTTCATTTTGGATTGGAGATGCTTAATGTGAGTCTGAAAGGAGAGTTTACAGTCTAGCCAGACACCTAGGTATTTGTAGTTGTCCACATATTCTAAGTTAGAACCGTCCAGAGTAGTGATGCTGGACGCGTGGGCAGGTGCGGGCAGCGATCGGTTGAAGAGCATGCATTTAGTTTTACTTGCATTTAAGAGCAGTTGGAGGCCACGGAAGGAGAGTTGTATGGCATTGACGCTCGTCTGGAGGTTAGTTAACACAGTGTCCAAAGAAGGGCCAGAAGTATTCAGAATGGTGTCGTCTGCGTAGAGGTAGATCAGAGAATCACCAGCAGCAAGAGCAACATCATTGATGTATACAGAGAAGAGAGTCGGCCCGAGAATTTAACCCTGTGGCACCCCCATGGAGACTGCCGGTAGTCCGGACAACAGGCCCTCCGATTTGACACACTGAACAATATCAGAGAAGTAGTTGGTGAACCAGGCGAGGCAGTCATTTGAGAAACCAAGGTTGTTGAGTCTGCCGATAAGAATATGGTGATTGACAAAGTCGAAAGCCTTGGCAGGGTCGGTGAATACGACTGCACAGTAATGTCTCTTATCGATGGCGGTTATGATATGGTTTAGGACCTTGAGCGTGGCTGAGGTGCACCCATGTCCAGCTCTGAAACCAGATTGCATAGTGGAGAAGGTACGGTGGGATTCAAAATGGTCAGTAATCTGTTTGTTAACTTGGCTTTCGAAGACCTTAGAAAGGCAGGGTAGGATAGATTTAGGTCTGTAGCAGTTTGGGTCTAGAGAGTCTCCCCCTTTGAAGATGGGGATGATCGCGGCAGCTTTCCAATCTTTGGGAATCTCAGACGATACGAAAGAGAGGTTGACAGGCTAGTAATAGGGGTTGCAAAAATTTAGGCAAATAATTGTAGAAAGAAAGAGAGGGTCCAGATTGTCTAGCCCGGCTGATTTGTAGGGAGAAATGGGGAGGCTTGTGTAAGTTATGTGGGGGGTGCAGGGCAGTTGAACGGGTTAGGGGTAGCCAGGTGGAAAGCATGGCTAGCCGTAGAAAAATGCTTATTGAAATTCTCAATTATAGTGGATTTATCAATGTTTCCTAGCCTCAGTGCAGTGGGCAGCTGGGAGCAGGTGCTCTTATTCTCCATGAACCTTACAGTGTCCCATAACTTTTTGGAGTTTTTGCTACAGGATACAAATTTCTGCTTGAAAAAGCTAGCCTTAGCTTTCCTAACTGCCTGTGTATATTGGTTCCTAACATCCCTGAAAGTTGCATATCACGGGGGCTATTCGATGCTAATGCAGAACGCCACAGGATGTTTTTGTGCTGTCAAGGCAGTCGGGTCTGGAGTGAACCAAGGGCTATATCTGTTCCTGGTTCTACATTTTTGAATGGGGCATGCTTATTTAAGATGGTGAGGAAGGCACTTTTAAAGAATAACCAGGCATCCTCTACTGACTGGATGAAGTCAATATCCTTCCAGGATACCCGGGCCATGTCGATTAGAAAGGCCTGAAGTGTTTTAGGAAGCGTTTGACAGTGATGAGGGGTGGTCGTTTGACCGCAGACCTATTGTGGATGCGGGCAATGAGGCAGTGATCGCTGAGATCTTGGTGTATTTGGAGGGGTGTATTTGGTGGGCAGAGGTGTATTTGGAAGGTAAGTTGGTTAGAATGATATCTATGAGGGTGCCCGTGCTTACGGATTTGGGGTTGTATCTGGTAGGTTCATTGATAATTTGTGTGAGATTGAGGGCATCAAGCTTAGATTGTAGGATGGCTGGGGTGTTAAGCATGTCCCAGTTTAGGTCATCTAGCAGCACGAGCTCTGAAGATAGATGGAGGGCAATCAATTCACATATGGTGTCCAGGGCACAGCTGGGGGCAGAGGGTGGTCTCTAGCATGCGGCAACAGTGAGAGACATGTTTCTGGAAAAGTGGATTTTTAAAAGTAGAAGCTTGAATTGTTTGGGTACAGACCTGTATAGTAAGACACAACTCTGCAGGCTATCTCTGCAGTGGATTGCAACTCCACCCCCCTTAGCAGTTCTATCTTGTCGGAAAATGTTATAGTTAGGGATGGACATTTCAGGGTTTTTGGTGGTCTACCTAAGCCAGGATTCAGACACGGCTAAGACATCCGGGTTGGCAGTGTGTGCTAGGGCAGTGAATAAAACAAACTTAGGGAGG